>NC_059278.1:19291988-19374488 GCF_017591435.1 Portunus trituberculatus | reverse complement strand
CAGTGTGGCGGGGTGGAAGCTGGTGTGGTAATTGTGTAGCTGGTAATTGAATAGCCTTACTTTACCCTGCCGTGTTGGGTTGGGCCTGCCTTTGTTTCGCGCCCTTAATATCATCACCACCACCAGCGCCATTAGTACCACCAGCACCACCAGCACACCATCGTTAGGTTCAATTCTTGGTGGTTTGTTCTGGATAACCTCTGCGCCGCTCTACTTCAATGTTGTTTATCTTACGTCTTCTTCTTCTTCCTCCTTCTCTTCATCCTTTTTCTCCTCTATTCTATCTCCTCTCTTTATCGAAGTACTCCAATGCTGTTTGTTCATCCTACCTGCTCCTCTTCTTCCCCCTCCTCTTTCTCCTTTTCCTCCCCTATTCTATCTCCTCTCTTTATCGAACCATTTCTGTTGCGACCCCGTGTGTGATAGTCGGTTTATAATATTGATAGAAAAATGTTCTTAACCCCTTCAGTACTGAGACACACTTTTATCTTGATTTTTATGTATGATTAGACGATTTTATTTCCATTAAGAAGGATCTTTGGAGGTCACAAGATTAGCTCCTTCAGTACTGGAATGCATTTTTTCCTTAATTTTGGGCATGTTTGGGCGATTTTATTGACATATAGGAAGGGTCTATGGAGGTCAGAAGATTAATGGCCAGAGTCTTCACTATATTAATCCCCCACACAAGTTTCTGAAGCTGTATAAAATCACCAAACAGTAAGCATGCAAAATGAATGGGAAAACTTCCTTGCATTTATCACCTTCTTTTCATCCTCCTTTCTCTTCTCATCTTCCTTTCACACTTATTATTTTCCTCACACATATTGTTTCCTTCTTTTCATCCTATTTTCTCTTCTCCTCATCTTCCTTTCACACTCATTATCTTCTTCCTTGCACTTATCACCTTTTCATCCTCCTTTCTCTCCTCCTCATCTTCCTTGCACTTACCGTCTCGCACTCCTCTTCTCTCTCACTCCTTACTGCTGACGCCACCTGCTCACTCCGCCTCCGCTGCAGTCTCCGCCACAGTCTCCTTCGTTTTGGCACAAGTGTTGACTCAGTAGATTTTTCCCGCCGCCAGAGGAGCCTGAGAGAGACAGCGGCACAAAAACAATCGGCTAATGTAACTCCACTCTGCCCCACCTCCCGCCTCCCGCCTCCCGCCTGGCCACTTAAACCAGCGTCCTTCCCAGCCTGAATTTACTCTCGGTGGAAAGAAGTTGTAGTGAGATTTGTTCGTCCGTGAAAGTTGTGCTCCTAGCCATGCAGCGCCTCTCGTCTCGTTGTCGCTCTCATTTCATCGTCCTTCTTTCGCCCTCCGTAAAACAAAAAGGATATTGGACTGTCTTATTTATATAGTGAGATTTGTTCGTCGGGAAAGTTTTGTTCCTCCAGCTATCCACTGCCTCTCGTCTCGTTGTCGCTCTCATCTCATCGTGCTCCTCTCACCCTCCGTAAAACAAAAGGGTATTGGACTGACTTATTTATGCATGAGGTGGGAATGAGTTGGAATGTTTTACGAAGGGTCTGCTCACGTATAGGCCTAATAGCTTCGTGAGGCTTCTCTTGTTTTTCTTATCCTCTTCTGTCTATTTTTTTCTTTGCCTCTATCTTCTTTAATCCGTTTCCATATTCCTTCTGTTTACTATTTGGTGATTTTATACAGCTTCAGAAACTCATGTGGGGGATTAAGATAGTGAAGACTGTGACCATTACTCTTCTGACCTCCTTAGACCCTTTCTGATGTCAATAAAATGGTCTAATCGTCCACAGATCAAAGGTAAAAATAAATCCCAGTATTGAAGGGATTAGAAATAAGTAGGCATGTTTTATGAAGGAACTGTATACTCTTATGCTTTCTCTGTCACTGTTCTTTATTTATTTTTATGTATACCATGTGGGCTTTTCACGGGAATTTATAGTCTAAAGGGGATACTTTTTGGGGTACCTCCTATTTCCAAACCCACCCGCTAGGAAACCGTTGCCCCGAGTGAGGAAGCCCAACCTACACCTTTGATTATATCCTCTCCAAAATAAGATGAAGGAACTGCCACGTGTATAGATCTGATGCTTTCTTGCAGCTTCCCTAATTTCCTTGTGCTATTTCTCCATCTATTCTTGTATCCTTTAGGTTCTATACAAGGACACGTGATGGTTTCTGTTATCCCCTTCCCATGTGTTCTTATATTCACTCTTTTAACCTTTCTGTGGCATCAATCTCTCTTTCTCTCTCTTCTTGTCCCTCTTGCCAGACTCCTCTCTTCCCCTTCCACGTGCTCCCTTGTTCCTCCTTCAGCTCTCTCCACGTTGACAGCAATGGGTGTTTGTGGCGAGTTACTGTTACTGTTTGTCGTTCTCTTCCTCTCTAACTGATGCTGCCATGCTTAATTTTACCGAAGTTTTATTAGCGTGAGAAAATTATCTTGTGTGTGTGTGTGTGTGTGTGTGTGTGTGTGTGTGTGTGTGTGTGTGTGTGTTGATCAGCGCCATGCACTATGTTGTTAGGCCAGCAGGTTCATGCAATTTAATGGCGTGTTAAGCATGGGAGGGAGGCGGTAATGGCGCGTCAGGCGTGAAACGAAGCCAATTAATGTCACCTTAGTCTCCGGAAGGCAACGTGACGGCCATGGGAAAGGGACAAAGGAAGGAAAAATAGAGGACACAGTGAGGCAGGAGGAGAAGGAAGAGGAGGAGGAGGAGGTAGTGAGTGTAATGTTGATAATGTGTTGTGTGTTGAAGAGAAGGAGGAGGAGGAGGAGGAGGAAGAGCAGGAGGAGATAGTGAGTGTAATCTATGTTTTGTTTTAGAGTTAGGATGAAAAAAAATAAACTTCTCTCCACCACCACCACCACCACCACCACCACCATCGATACTTCCAAAGGGCAAGGCAAAAGTTGTTTTCTTGGCAGTCATCCCTTGATTGTGTTTCCCACTCGCCACACCTCCAAGGGCTATTTCCAGCCGGAACTTTGGCTGTATTTGCATGCCGCGTCGTTTATGCGTTTCTCTGCAACTCCTGCGGCGGCCTGGCCCGGACTGAAGTTTGTTGTCATACTGGCCAGGCTAACAGCAGGGATGCAGGGAAGCAGGGAGGCAGGCAGGCAAGGAAGCAGGGAGGCAGGGAGGCAGGCAGGCAGGGAAGCTGGGAGGCAGGAAAACAGATGGGGAGGGAAGTAAGGGAGTAAACAAACAAAAACATAGATAGATAAGTGAGAAGTACGCAGGAAGGGAAGCAGATGGAAAGGGAAAAGAAGGAAATAAATAGGAAATAAGATAGATAGACAGGTAGATAGCTAGATAATGAAGGAGGGAAGCAGATGGGATGGCAGGGAAGCAGATAGGGAAGGGAAGGAAGGAAATAAGTAAGCAGAAAAATAGATAGGCAGATAGACAGATAGATGAGGAAAATAGGGAGGTAGGCAGCGAAAGAGGGAAGTAGATGTGTAGAAAGCAGACAAGCAGGCTAGCAGGCAGAAAGCTAACACTGCCTCAAGTATCCTCATAGTACTTACCGCCAGTTTTACGATTCCCGCCTTCACGTATCGCACGCCTCGTTTCAACACGCCTCAACCTCTTTCCCACGTCGCTGTTCACCGCTAACTTCACGACGAGTGCTGGGTTAATGCACGCCGCGGTCATTCACGCCTCGTACCGGTAATACTGGGAGAACTCTAACCTAGTGTGAGAAATGCATGGGAGAAACGGAATGCTGGTGAGTTATTTGAGCATAGAAATGTGTAAGGGGAAAAAAATCTCGCCTCGCATCGGTAATACTGGGAGAACTCTAATCTAGTACGACAAATGCGCGGGAAAAAACGGAATGCTAGTGAGTTATTTGGGCATAGAAAAGTGTTAATTCTCAGGTGAAGGGGAAAAATCTCGCCCCGTCTAGGGAATATTGGGAAAGTCTAAACCCCTATGAGAATTGGTTGGGGCAAAAAACGGAATGCTTATGAATTATTTGGGCATAGAAAAGTGTTGATCCTCAGGTAAGCGGGAAAAGTGATGGACACATTCACAGTTTTATGTTTTCATCATTCAGGCGCAGACTAATTTGGAGTTTTCTCAATGGTAACCTACCCTAACCTATCCTAACCTATCTATACCCTACCCCACCCTACCCTAATTTAACCTAACCTAACCTACCCTACCCCCTACCCCACCCTACCCTACCCTACCCTGCCTTACCTTACCTTACCTTAACTTACCCTACCCTACCCTACCCTACCCTAACCTAACCTAACCTACGTGCTGTGTGGTGGATAAGGTGGTGATGGTGGTGGGATCGGGCAGACGCCCATGCGTAGGTTCGAATCCCAGCACGTGCCGCCTTGAAACCTTGTCATTTATCGAGTGGTTTAAAGTTAGCTACATGTCACCATGATACCCAGGTTCTACTAGTAGGTGGAGGTGTTATTGTCTTACACTAAAGATGCGCTTGGGTGGTGTTATGGGCCCTAATATGGATACCACTATAAATAAAATTGCCTGCGCCGCTAATGGGTGGAAGCTCTTCAAATATACCTACAGGCGCTATAGGCCATAACATAAAAAAAAGAAAAAAATATATAAAATCACCAAATAGTAAGCAGAATGAATATGGAAACGCGACATGGTACTGATGGGTTCAATAATTCAGGTCTCTTATTCTGCTTTGCTCTCTCGCCATGGGTATTATCAAAGGCCACAGATGAGTCTATTCCCAAGGGAGTTTGTATTTTTTTTGTTCAGGATAATGACATAGAATGCTCGATTAACGTATCATGGTGGAAGCGCCTGTAATTCGTAATTCTGAAATGCTTTGCTCCCCACATCAGGATTATATTCAAAGGCCACTCAGATAATTGCTCTATTCTCATGTGGCTGTTTTAATTCATTATTTTCCCCACGTTGAATTACACAGACTCGTTAAAAATATTGCAAAAAAAAAATGAAATAAAAGCGGCCTCGAGAACCATGAAAAATATACTCGTTGAAATATCACTAGAATAAGAGATGAAAACGGCCTCGAGAACCACAAAACAAAAATGAATATATAGACTCGTTGGAATACTATTATAGAATCATGAATAAGAACGGTCTTGAGAACCATAAAAAAAAAGATTAGTTGAAATATCACTAGAACCATAAATAAAAGTGGCCTTGAGAACCCCAAAAATATAAACTCGTTGGAAAATCACTAGAACACAAATAAAAATAGCCCCGAGAACCACAAAAAAATACGGGACTGTCAAAATATTACAAGAATCAGAAATAGAAATGGCCTCGAGAACCACAAAAAAATACAAACCCGTCAAAATATCACTAGCATAAAAGATAAAAACGACCTTGAGAACCACAAATGTATGTACAAACCCATCAAAATAGCACTAGAACCTTAAACAAAAGTGGCCTCGAGAACCTCAATGAACCACAACTACTCACTACCCAAAGAAAGACAGTGTAGCTACAGGTAGGGCTTTCTGAAGTAGTGAAGGAGGAGGAGGAGAAGGAGGAGGAGGTGCTGCAGAGAGGCGTTTCAAAATTTGGTCCCTTAGTCCAGAGTTCCTTCAGAAATTTGGACAGGTTGATGTGAAGCTGAGGTAGCATAAGCGAACAGGGAGGAGGGAGGAGGGACGAAGGAAGGAAGGAAGGAAGGAAGGAGGAAGAGTCGCAAAGGACGAGGATGAGGGACGCTGGAAGGAGGAAACAAGGTAAAGAAAAAAAAAGAAAGACTTGGAGAAGAAGAAGGGAAGGAAGAATGGAGGAAAGAGCTTAAGATAGGAAGGTGGGAGGAGAGAGGAGGGAAAAAAGTAAAAAGTAGGAAGGGGGTAGGAGGAGGAGGAAGGGAGGGAAAGGGGCTTAAGACGAGACTATACGTAGGAGGAGCAGGAGGAGGAGGAGGGGGACAAAGAGGAGGAGGAAGACAGGAAATAAAAAGAGGGAGGAGAGAAGGGAAAGAGGCATAAGAAGGTAAGGGACTCGAAAAGGAGGAGGAGGAGGAGGAGGGAGAGGGGGGTGGAACAAGAGGAGATAAAAGAAAGGAGCCAGAGAGAGAGAGAGAGAGAGAGAGAGAGAGAGAGAGAGAGAGAGAGAGAGAGAGAGAGAGAGAGAGAGAGAGAGAGAGAGAGAGAGAGAGAGAGAGACGACCAGCTGTGTTTTGACTTTTCAGAGCAACTTTTACCTGCTGTTGTGAGAAAGAGAGAGAGAGAGAGAGAGAGAGAGAGAGAGAGAGAGAGAGAGAGAGAGAGGGTTGAAGGAGGCAGGAAAAGGTGTGAGGATAATTAGCGAGTCTGTGACGGATTTTGGTGACGGGAGCAAGAAAAGAGATGGTAAATTGGCTCCATTGTTGTTGTTGTTGTTGTTGTTGGTGGTGGTGGTGGTGGTGGTGGTGGTGAAGTACTGCTGGTGATGATACTACTACTACTACTACTACTACTACTACTACTACTACTACTACTACTACTATTCTTGGCTTCCTCCTCCAGCTCCTCCTCCTGCTGCTGCTACTGCTCCTTTTCCTACTCCTACTCCTACTACACTTGACTTCCTCTCCCTCTTCCTCCTCCTCCTCCTCCTCCTCCTCCTCCTCCTCCTCCTCCTCCACACGTCACTCTGTATCTCCTTCATTATCTCTCATTCCCTTCCTTTTTCCTCCCTCTCTTTCCCTCCTTTCCTTCTCTCCTTTTATCATTACCTCCTCATTCCTTCCTCATTCGCTGGCTCTTCCTACCCCTGGCATCTCTCTCTCTCTCTCTCTCTCTCTCTCTCTCTCTCTGAAAAATGGCCAGCCTGTCTTTGCGTGTGAGGAAATTAGTTTTTTTTCTTTTTTTATTTATTTTCAATCTTCCATGCCTTGTTTTCTTCTTCTTCTTCTTCTTCCTCCTCCTCCTCCTCCTCCTTCATCTTCATCTTGTTTTTCTATATATATTTTTTTAGTTTTCAATCTTTTGCTGCCTTATTTATATTTGTTTTTGCTTGTTGTTGTTGTTGTTGCTCTTATTTTTCTTCTCCGTGTATTTATCATCCTTTCATTTCTTCTTCATCTTTCATTTCTTCTTCTTCTTCTTCTTCTTCTTCTTCTTCTTCTACCAACTTTGATTTATTTTCCTTTTTGTTTGGTCCTTTCCTTTCTTTCCTTCTTCTTTCCTTTCTATTTATTATCTTTCTTCTTCTTCTTTTCCATTTATTTTCCTTTCATTTGATTTATTTTCTTCTTCTTCTTCTTCTTCTTCTTCTTTTATTTTCCTTTTCTTTTCTTCTTCTTCTTCTTCTTCGTCGTCGTCGTCGTCGTCTTTGGTCTTTATTATCTTTGTATTTCTTCTTCTTCATCTTCCATTTTTTTTTTTCATTTTCTACCAAGACTTTTATTTTTTTCCCTTTTCTTTGTTCCTCATTATCTTTGCGTTGTTTCCTTCTTCCTCATCTTCTACCAACTCTTCTTTTGTTTTCTGCTTCTATTTTCTGCTTCTATTTCTTCCTCTTCATTTTCTACCAACCCTTTCATTTTTTTCATATTTTGTCCTTATCATCTTTGCGCTTCTTCTTTTCTTCCATTTCTTCTATATATTCTACCAATTCTTCTTTTATCCCTCCTTCTATCATCTGCTTCCATTATTTCTTCTTCATCTACTACCAACCCTTTTATTCATTTTCCTTTCTTTTGGTCGCTATTATCTTTGTGTTCCTTCCTTCTTCCTCATCTTCTACCAATTAACTCTTTTTTTTCCCCTTTTATTTTCTACCTCCATTTCTTCTTCATTATCTACCAACTTTTCAATTTACTTTCCTTTCTTTTGGTCCCTATTATCTTTGCGTTCCTTGTTCCTCATCTTCTACCAATTAACTCATCTTTTTCCCTCCTTTCATCATCTACTTCCATTTCTTCTTCTTCGTCTACCAACACTTTCATTCATTTTCCCTTATTATCTTTGCGTTCCTTCTTCCTCATCTTCTACCAACTTTTCCTTTTCTTTCCTTTTATCTTCTACTTCCATTTCTTCTTCTTCGTCTACCAACGCTTTCATTTATTTTCGTTTCTTGTGGTCCCTTATTATCTTTGCGTTAGCGCCGCTGCCTCTCCCGGAGCAGTGAATGGACACGCGGGCTTTAGTGGAATAAGAGAATGAAGCCCAGAATAGCCAGACCAAGTTGCTGCCTCGTTCGCTAGGGCCAATATTCGAAGTCGTTTGTTTGGTGTGGAAATCGACAGGAAGACCACCACTACCACCACTACCATGACCGCCACCACAACGCCAGCCATCCAGTCACGAAGAGGAGCTGGAAGAGGAAGAGGAGGAGGAGGAAGGAGGAAGGAGGAAGAGGAGAATAAGGAAAGAGTATCAGAGTTGTGAATATTTTTTTTTTTTTGCTTTGATTTTTTTCTGTTTGATATTTTGTGTGTTTGATTGAGTATGTGTTGAAATACAAATGGAGAAGAGGTATGAAAGAAGAAGAGGAGGAGGAGGAGGAGGAGGAGGAGGAGGAGGAGGAGGAGGAGGAGGAGGAGGAGCAAAGATAACTAAACAGCTGTAGATAATTCTGTTTTTGTTTTCTTGTTCCTGTTAATTTTTTTTTGGAGTTCCGTGAGTGTTGTGTTATAAAGAGAGGAGATACGATAGAAGAGAAGAAAGAAGAGGAGGAGGAGGAGGAGGAAGAGGAGGAGGAGGAAGAGGAAGAGAAAAAGATGATAGCCAAACCACGATGGATTTATTTTTTATCCTTGCCTAACTGGGAAATGGTTCGATAAAGAGAGATAGAGGAAGAGGAGGAGGAAGAAGAAGAGGACAGAGGAAGAGGAGGAGGAAGAGGAGAACGTAGGTTAAACAAACAACAAGAGATCTTATTGTCCTTCCTTGGATTTTTACGGATTTATGTAACTAATTATTGGAGACAGAGAAGAGAAAGGATAGACGAGAAGAAAGAAGTAGAAAATGAAGGAAAATGAAGGAAAAAGAAGAAAGAGATGAAGGAAGAAGGAGAAAGAGGTAGAAAATGAAGGAAGAAGAAAAAGATGAAGTAAGAAGAAGAAAGAAGTAGAAAATGAAGGAAAAAGAAAAAAAAAATAGAAAATGAAGGAAGAAGAAGAAGAAGAAGATGATGAAGGAAGAAGAAGTAGGTGAAGAGGAAGAGGGATAGAAAAAATGAAGCATCGTGAACTTATCAGATAAAGAAAGGAGATAACACAGACAAGGAAAAAGAACCAGGAAGAGGTAAAAGAACAAGAAAAACGAAAGAAAAGGAAGGAAAGAGAAGGGAAGGAAGCAGGAAAAAAGGTAAAAAGAGCAATTGAAAAAAAAAAAAGAAGGAAACAAAAGAGAGAGAAAAAAAGAATTAAACAGGAAGAATAAACCACACAAACCAACACACACACACACACACACACACACACACACACACTCACACAGAGCAGTACCCCCGTGAAATATTGCCCAAAAGAAAACAGATGGACGGGGCAAAGAAAATGGATGTGGGTCTGTGTGGTTGATGGTGAGGCAGCGCGTGGCGAGGCGAGGCGAGGCGAGGCGAGGTGAGGCGTGCTTCCCCCGCGGAGTGTTGGACAGGCGGGCTACGGCGGCTGTATCTTGGCCCGACGTGACATTTATTGCCCCATTACACTCCTGTGGCCTCAGAAGAACGAAACTTTGGCTGCGAACTCGTAACTTATGCTTTGGAGGGACTGGGATGGTAACAGACCACCACCACACACACACACACACACACACACACACACACACACACACACATGATTGTGAAAGATAGACATACAGGGAACGGAACCCAATAAAATGTGTGTGTGTGTGTGTGTGTGTGTGTGTGTGTGTGTGTGTGTGTGTGCGTGCGTCAATGGTCCACTTTTTAATATCGCACCTTTTTGCCTCCAGCGCGGCGCGTCATAAAGGCCATGAGAGCAATACTTCGCCTGGAAAACCTTCGTTATGACTGCAGGGGCGGAAGATTGCTGGGCGGGGAGGGGCTAGGCGGGGCGGGACGGGGCGGGGCGGGGCGGGGCGGGAATGGACTGGGTGAGGCAGGGCGAGGTTAGGTGAAACGGGATACAGGTGTTAGATATTCACCAATTCACCTTCCTCCTCCTCCTCCTCCTCCTCCTCCTCCTCCTCCTCCTCCTCCTCCTCCTCCTCCTCCTCCTCTATTTTCATAGGTTTCTGTGATGCAGGAAGAAGTGCGTGGAGAAGGAAGAGGAAAAGGAGGAGGTGAAGTTAGTTATCTTCCTTTTCTGCCTCCTCCTCCTCCCCCTTCCCCCCATCACCTTTTCTTCCTTGATTTACCTACCATTTGTGAGGGAGAGGAGAAGGAGGAAGAGGAAGAGAAGGAAGAAGAAAGGAAAGATGAGGAGGAGGAGGAGGAAGAGGAAGAGAAGGAGGAGGAGGAGGAAGAGGAGGAGGAGGAGGAGGAGGAGGAGGAGGAGGAGGAGGAGGAGGAGCAGCTGAGTGTGATGGAAGATGTCAAAATACTGGAGAGGAGGAAGAGGAGGAGGAGGAGGAGCAGCAGCTGAGTGTGATGGAAGATGTCAAAATACTGGAGGGAAGGAAGAAGAAGAGGAGCAGAAGGTGGAGGAGGAAGAGCAGAAGGAGGAGGAGGAGAAGAAGGAGGAGGAGGAGGAGGAGGAGGAGGAGGAGGAGGAGGAGGAGGAGGAGGAGGAGGAGGAGGACATCCCTTTCATAACACATTACACCTAAGATATAATTTGTCAGCAATTTAAAAAGTGCATAACAAATTCCCGTATACTGAAGCATGTGCGGAAAGAGAGAGAGAGAGAGAGAGAGAGAGAGAGAGAGAGAGAGAGAGAGAGAGAGAGAGAGTACATAGCCCCCAAAAGACAAACAAAAGACTAACTGGCTTCAGATGAGAGGAAGTCTGCTCGTAAACTTTCGTGCTCTAAACTTTTATCTTCACTTTTTTTTTTCACGATCTTTGCTATTTTACTCGCCTTTTAAGGTTCTGAGTTAGTGGAGGCGTGAGTGGGAAGGATGGAGAGGGCGGGAAGAGGACTGAAGAGGGCGTGAAAAAGGGCGTGAAGGATCTGTCTACCACACCTCTCTCTCTCTCTCACGTTTTTTTTATTACTATTTAAAAATCCTGCACTTAGATATGAAAACATTAAAATATATGCATAAAAGAACTTATCCTAGTTATTATTATTATTATCAAAGCACTCTCTCTCTCTCTCTCTCTCTCTCTCTCTCTCTCTCTCTCTCTCTCTGGTACTCAACATAACTCCAGCAGAAGCGAAAGAGTTTGGTGTGTTTGATGGCGAGTTTGTGCGTCACTTCATGTAATAGTGAAGTGAAGGAGAGAGAGAGAGAGAGAGAGAGAGAGAGAGAGAGAGAGAGAGAGAGAGAAATATTTTATGTACTTAGCTGAGTTGTTAATTAGAAATCCCCAAAGAAAAATGTGAAGATTAGCGTTTGAATTGAGTGACGGGAGTGAGTGAGGAAGTTTAGTTAGGTTAGGTTAGGTTAAGTCAAGTTTTTTTTCATATAAGAGGGGAAAGCCGACCAAGAGCAACATAAAACGAAAATAAAAAGGCCCACTTAGTTGCCAGCTCCCTTGCAGGTCCGAGAGAGTTAGCCAAAATAAAGGGTCTTCAAACCTCTCTCTTAAATGAAGTTAAGTCCTAGGAAGGTGGAAATACAGAAGCAGGTGAGGTTATGTGGTTAGTGTACTTTTGTTATGTTAGTTGGTTACACATACAGTTATATTCAGTGATGTAGTTATAGTCAGTCAGTCAACCAGTCAACCAAACAGTAAGGAGAATGACTATGAAAACGCGTCCTGGTACTGAAGAGATTAAAACAAAACACTTTATCATTAACACCCATCTTATAACACTACAAAGCGAGAGTGCCAATCCAGAAAGGGTATTAGATCATATTAACCAGTACTACAACGCTTTTTTACCAGTTTGGTTTTGTGTACGATTAGACGATTCTATTTACATTATGAAAGGTGTATGGAGGTCAGAAGATTAATGGCCACAGTCTTCACTATTCTAATCCCCCACATAAGTGTCTGAAACTGTATAAAAATCACCAAACAGTAAAACAGAATGAATATGAAAACGCGTCCTGGTACTGAAGAGATTAAAACAAAACACTTTATCTTTCTTTCCACCTCCTCCTCCAATCACTTTATCATTAACACCCATCTTATAACACAACAAAGCGAGAGTGATAATCCAGAAAGGGTATTAGATCGTATTAACAACCTCTTCAGAACTAGAAAGCTTCTTAACCTTAAGTTTTGTGTACGATTACAAGATTATATTAGGAAGGGTCTATGGAGGTCAGAAGATTAATGGCCACAGTCTTCACTATTCTAATCCCCCCACATAAGCGTCTGAAGCTGTATAACATCACCAAACAGTAAGCAGACTAAAAATAAAAACACGTCCTGGTACTGAAAAAAAACTAAAACAAAACACCTTATCATTAACACCCATCTTATAAGACAACAAAGCGAGAGTGTCAATCGAGAAAGGGTATTAGTTTGTATTAATCCCGCATTACCGACTCCCCCTAGCAGGACCGTAACGTGCGGGCGACTCTCTTATTACCTTCTTATTAAATTCCTCGCCTCTCCAGGGACGTGAGGTAATGAGTGTCCGCCCTTATCTTAATTCCAGCCATTTCCCTTAAGGACGCCTGCTGATTAAGGGTCGTTTGTCGTGCGCTCTGCTATAAATGGGTGGTGGTCGTGGTGGTGGTTGGAACAGGAGAAGGAGAAGGAGAAGGAGGAGGAGGAGGAGGAGGAGGAGGAGGAGAGAATGAGGTGGAGAAAGAAGAGGAGGATTAGGAGGTGGAAGAGGAGAAGAAAAAGGAAGAAAATAATCAGAAAGGGGAGAAGGAGAATGGTGATGAAGAGAAGGAAGAGAAAAATTAGGTGTAGGAGAAGGAGAGGAATAGAATGAAGAATGAAAAGGAGAAGGAGAAGGAAGAAGAGAATCAGGTGGAGGAGAAGACGAGGAGAATGATGATGAGGAGGAGAAAGAGGAAAAAATAAATGAAGGAGAAGGAGATGAAGAGGATGAGGAGGAAAGGAAGAAGAGAATCAGAAGCTGGAGGAGGAAGAGGAAAAGGAGGCGAGGAGAACGATGATGAAGAGGAGAAAGGGGAAATTAGGAGGTGGAGGAAAAGGAGACGAAGAGAATGAGGAGGAGGAGATAGAAGAAGAGAATTAGCAGATGGAGGAGGAGGAAGAAGAGGAGACGAGGAATATGGTGATGAGGAGGAGAAAGAAGAAAATTAGAAGGTGGAGGATAAGGAGGAAGAGAATGAGGAGGAGGAGGAGGAGAAGGAAGAAGAGAATCAGTAGGTGGAGGAGGAGGAGGAGGAAGAGGAGACGAGGAAAATGACGATGAGGAGGGAAAAGAAGAAAACTAGGTGTAGGAGGAGATGAAAAGAATGTGGAGTAGGAGGAGAAAGAAGAGAATCAGAAGGTGGAGGAGGAGGAAGAAGAGGAGGCGAGGGGAACGATGATGAGGAGAAGAGGAAAATTAGGTATAGGAGAAGGAGAGGAAGAGAATGAGGAGGAGGAGGAGGAGAAGGAAGAAGAGAATCAGGAATTAGAGGCATAGAGAAGACGAAAAGACAAAAAACAATCACTTTTTTTCTCATTTTCCCTTTTTTCCCTTCATTTTGATCGTGTTACAGTTAATGAGTCAACTTTCCTTCCTTTTTCCAAACTCCGAGGGAAAGAAAAGGACAAAGAAAGACAGAAAAGAAGAAATCAAATCTCCTTTCCTTATTTCCCTTCATTCCATCAATTCCCTGTTTTTAGTCATTCTCTTTTTTTTCAGACATCGAGGAATAGAAAAAAAAAATAATAATGATAATAATAAGTAAATAAATAAATCTGTGCATTCCTGTTAACTCCCGAACGAACTGCAAACTTACTACACCTTATTCTACCGAGAAGTGTTGTTGTAGGAAGATTATGCTGAATGTTAAACTAAGGACCATAAACCTTTTGTCATTTCATCTCTTATATTCAACAGGCTGTGATTTCAAGCTCCTGTGGTTTATAAGAGTGCTTATAGAAATGTAGTGATGGTTTGATAAGGCCTTTGGATAATGAGTGGTAGAAAGCATCTGTTCCTTACTTTCTTTACAACAGTCGAAACTTAATGATGATGATGATAATAATAATAATAATAATAATAATAATAATAATAATAATAATAATAATGAGGAGGAGGTGCAGGGTGCAGGGAGGCGAGCTTATTCCCGACTAGTAAGCTTACCTCCCTGCACCTGTGTTTCTTTTCATCTCCTCCTCCCACTTGTCTGAATGTCTGAATAATAATAATAGTAATAATAATAATAACAATAACAATAATGATTATAATAATAATAATAATTAATAATAATAATAATAATAATAATAATAGAAGAATAAGAATAAGAATAAGAATAAGAATAAGAAGAAAAGAAAAATAGAACCATGCGTGCTTTGGGGTCCGAGGGGTCTCCAAGCGCACGGGTTCGAATCCTGTCCACGGTCCGAGTGTAGGTTGGGCTTCCTCACTCGGGGCAACGGTTTCCTAGCGGGTGGGCTTTGAGATAGAAGGTACCCCAAAAAGTATATCCCCTTTAGCCTATAAATTCCTGTGAAAAGCCCACATGGTATAAGAAAAAAAAAACAGCAATAATAATAATAATAATAATAATAATAATAATAATAATAATAATAATAATAGTAATGATATACGGTTTATTAGAATTGTAGTGCATACATTCTTGAAATACACATGAAGGGGAGGAGGCTTCAGAATAGTGCTCTAGCCTACTGGTTCGTGGTTCATCCTACTTGTCCCTCCCTGCTTCGTTATACATTGTTGTGATTTTGTTTTCTTTTTCTCTTTGGCTTCCTTATCGTTCTGTCTTGTGATTAATGAATATAAATAGATAATTCCCTCCAGCCACTTTTTAATCCCTTCAGTACTGGGACGCATTTTTACCTTGAGTTTTGAGTGTGATTAATTAATTTTATTGACATTAAGAACGGTCTATGGGGGTCAGATGATTAATGGCCAGAGTCTTCAATATTTTAAAACCCCCACACAAGTTTCTGAATCTGTATAAAGTCACCCAATAGTAAGCAGGATGAATATGGAAACGCGTCATAGCACTAAAGGGATTAAACCATTTTTTTTCAGACATCGAAGAAAAGACAAAAAGACAGAAAAAGACAAACAATATCCAAAAGAAAAGATAAAAGACAAAAAGACAAAAAGGCAGAAAAAGACAGACAAAATCCAATAGAAAAGACAAAAAGGCAGAAAAAGACGAACAATATTCAATAGAAAAAAAAAGGAAAAAAAGAAAAAAGAAAAAATGATCCAATCTCTTTTCTATATTCCTTCATTCCACCACCTCCTCGTCTTTAATCAACCCATTTCGTCCCTCGACAGACTGTGAGAGGGCGCAGATGGGCTGGGCGGGCGTGGTAGTGTGGGCGGCGTGTGTGGTGACTTCAGGGTTGGCCGTGCCCTTACCCGGGAGTTACTTCACGGACGAGGCCGCCGCCAGACTGCTCCACTATGACCTCCACTCCGGCGACTGTGTGCTCTTCGGCGACAGGTAAGAGAGAGAGAGAGAGAGAGAGAGAGAGAGAGAGAGAGAGAGAGAGAGAGAGAGAGAGAGAGAGAGAGAGAGAGAGAGAGAGAGAGAGAGAGAGAGAGAGAGAGAGAGAGAGAGAGGCGATTAAATGGAAAAAGGTTTGAAATATTACGTGCTTTGTTTTTGTCTTTTATAAATATTTTAACTGAAAATGAAAATATATTAGTTTTTTTTAAATGAGAGAGAGAGAGAGAGAGAGAGAGAGAGAGAGAGAGAGAGAGAGAGAGAGAGACTCATTTCCTGTCCAACAAAATTTTCTCCTCCATTTTTCCTCTCTGTTTCGTTTGTTTTATTCTTTTCTCGATCTATAAAGATGCACGACCTCTCTGTCTCTCTCTCTCTCTCTCTCTCTCTCTCTCTCTCTCTCTCTCTCTCTCTCTTTAATCCCCCTCCCTCATTTTCTTCCTTGCAGTGCCTCGTTCCTCCATAATTTTCCTCTTCCCTCGTTTCCTCCTGCCTCCTTTATTCCTTCTTTCCTCCGTTCCTCCATTTTTTCACCCTCCTTAATCGTCTCTCCTCATTTCGTCCGTCATTATGGAGAAAAACCCTACCCTCTTAATCTCTCTCTCTCTCTCTCTCTCTCTCTCTCTCTCTCTCTCTCTCTCTCTCTCTCTCTCTCTCTCTCTCTCAAATTATGCTTCTCGTTATCTTTCTTTTTATTTTTTCTTCACTTTTTAGAAAATTTTACAAAGCATTCTTTCTTTCTTTCTCTTTTTCTCTCTCTTCTTTAGTGTTTCCCCCTCCAATCTTTATCATGCTGTGTTTTGGTTCCCTCGTTTATCGCTTTTACTGCTGCTACTCCTCTCTCTCTCTCTCTCTCTCTCTCTCTCTCTCTCTCTCTCTCTCTCTCTCCCCTTTTCTTGTTTTTTTTATTCTTTTTGTTTTTGCGATTTTTGTTTTCCATTCTTTTAGTTTTCAAATTCCTTTCTTCTTTTTCGTTTGTTATTTTATTTCCTGCTGTTATTTTTTGGTGTTGCTACTACTAACTACTACTACTACTACTACTACTGCCTCTCTCTCTCTCTCTCTCTCTCTCTCTGTTCGGGTCTGAGTTATTGAGTTTATCTCCAGTTTATGTTGTTTTCTTTCGTCCTCGTCGTCTCTTTCCTCATTTTTATCTCAATCCTGCTTCATTTCATCATGTTTATCTCCACCTCCTCCTCCTCCTCCTCCTCCTCCTCCTCCTCCTCCTCCTCCTTCTTCTTCCCAATCGCACCCAAGCACGCTGTCTCGATCTCTGTCTTCTTCCTTCTTCCTCCTGCTCTTCTTCTCCTCCCTCTCTTCTTTCCCTTTCCTTTCCTCCTCTTCCTCCTCCCCCTCCTTTCCTCCTTCCATCTCATCCTGACTCATCCCTGGAGGAGAATTACGTGGAGAAAGTGCTTGAAAGACTCTCAGATTTGACTCCTCCTCCTCCTCCTCCTCTTCTTCTTCTTCTTTTTTTTTTTTTCTTCTTCTTCTTCTTCTTCTTCTTCTTCTTCTTCTTCTTCTTCTTCTTCTTCTTCTTCTTCTTCTTCTTCTTCTTCTTCTTCTTCTTCTCCTCCTTCTCCTCCTCCTCCTTCTCCTCCTTTTTCTTTCATGTTTTCCTTTAAAGTTTCGGATCTGGCGGCATTAATATACAACAACAGCAGCAGCAGCAACAACAACAACAACAACAACAACAACAACAACAGCAATAACGACAACAATAATGCAATATGTGATAATTGCACCAGCTCCTTTGCATTTCCCTTTGTCATCAGTCCTCCTCCTCCTCCTCCTCCTCCTCCTCCTCCTCTTCCTCCCTCTCTTTTCCTCTCATTGTCCTTCTCTTTCTCTAATTCTCCTCATGCGTTCCTTTCTCCCAAATTGTCCCTCCCTTCTCCTTACCCCCCTCCTCCTCCTCCTCCTCCTCCTCCTCCTGCGGCAGTAAGTCATCCCAGCTCCTCCTCCACTCCTCACATTCTGGCCTTCGCTTTGCTGCTTTCCTTTGTTCTGCCAGGGCGCCATGGGTCCCCAGAGACTGCTGCCCCCTTACCTTGGCCCTGCACTCTCTGCCCCTTCCACCCCCTCACTTCCTCTGCCTCGCTCCCCCTCTGTGATTCCAAACTATGTATTCCTCAGTGGTCTCTCTCTCTCTCTCTCTCTCTTTCCCCTCCGTCTGTTTATCTTTGTTTACTGGATTCTATAAAAGTGTGTTGTTGATTTAGATTTATGAAGGGTTTGTAAACTTTCCCTCCTCGTCTTCATCTATGCTTCCATTTCTCATTTCTCTCTCTCTCTCTCTCTCTCTCTCTCTCTCTCTCTCTCTCTCTCTCTCTCTCTCTCTCTCTCTCTCTCTCTCTCTCTCTCTTTTCCCCCTGCGTCTGTTTGTCTCTTTATACTCAATTTAGTAAGTCCGTTTTTGGTTTAAATGTATGAAGGGTTTAAATATTTCGTCTCGCCTTCGCTGCCTACTATCTCTCTCTCTCTCTCTCTCTCTCTCTCTCTCTCTCTCTCTCTCTCTCTCTCTCTCTCTCTCTCTCTCTCTCTCTCTCTCCCTGCGTCTGTTTGTCTCTTTATACTCAATTTAGTAAGACTGTCATTGATTTAAATGTATGAAGGGATTAGAAACTCCATCTTGTCTCCTGCCCCGTCCTTACTCTGTCTCTCTGTCTGTTTACACCCGTCTGCTCAGTGACAAAGCTAGAGACAGACTCGGGTGGTTTGGACACGTCAGGTAGAGAGACAAGGAGTGTGTTGGAACGAAGATGCTGGGGAAGGATCTGTCTGGGAGGAGAAAGAGAGGAAGGCCTGAGTAGAAGGTTTATGGACGGAGTGAAGGACGTGTTTGTAATGGATGCGATTGAGAGACTTAATTATGGAACGCTGCAATGAAAAGGCTGTGATTGAAGATTTTTAAGTTTTTTTCGAGATTAACGGGATTTCTACGATATGAATAGGTGAAGGACGTGTTTGTAATGAATACGAATGGGAGTTGCACCGAAACCTCATCTATTCGAACGTTGAAAAGGTTGCGATTGAAGTCTGATTTTTATTTTTTTCGTGGCTAATGTGACAGATTAACGGGACTTCTACGATATCAGGAGGTGAAGGACTAGTTTGTAATGGATGTGACTGAGAGACATAATTTTGAAACGCTGCACCGAAACCTCCAATACTGGCAGATTGAAAAGGCTGTGATTAAAACCTGATTTCTAAGGGTTTTTTTTTTTTTACCCATAGTTATTGTGACAGATTAAAGGGATTTTCACGATATTAGGAGGTGAAGGACGTGTTTCTAATGGATGTGACTGAGAGACATAATTCTGAAATGCTGCACCGAAACCTCTAATACGCACAGATTGAAAGAGCTGTGATTGAAGTCGAATTTTTACATTTTTTTTTTCCCACGGTATTAGAATGTGAAAGACGTGTTTGTAATGGATGCGATTGAGAGACAGAATTCTGAAACGCTGCACCGAAACCTCCAATACTCGCAGATTGAGAGTCGAATTATTTCTTAAGGTTTTTTCCATGGTTGCTGTGATAGATTTACAGGATTTCCACGATATTAGGAGGTGAAAGACGTGTTTTACAATGGGTACGAGTGAGAGACAATTCTAAAACATTGCACCGAACTCTCCATTACTCGCACGTTGAAAAGGCTGTAATTAAAGTCGGATTTTCAAGTTTTTTTTTTTTTCCATGGTTATTGTGACAGATTAACAAGATTTCTACTATATATAAGAGTGAAAAGTTTTGAGAACACGGGTGAACATCTGAGAGTAAAGCGTTTCAGAATACTCGTATAAACAAGGCTTAGGGGACCGAGTTGTACAGAGAAGGTGGGTGTCTGCAGTGACGTCCCCCTGGCAACTGATAGGAAAAGAAGTTATGTTATTGCTCAACTTTCCCCCTCTAACTCCGTGTAATTCTTTCGCTTGACTTTGGAAACCTTCTCGAGTAAATACCCATGCCCTCTCCTTCCCATTGCCACTCTCCATCCTTTTCTCACTCCCTCAGTACTCACTCTCCATCCTTTTCTCACTCCCTCAGTACACACTCTCCATCCTTTTCTCACTCCCTCAGTATTCATGTCACGTCCTGTCCTTCTTTTCTTCTTCCATCTTCTCAACCCTCTTCTCGTTTTCTTTTTCTTTTATTTTTCCTTCAGTTCAAGTCACATTTTGTCCCTCCTCCTTTTTCTCCTTTCCTCTTCATCTTTTCCTCTTCCTTTTCTCGTCTTTAGTATGTTAAGTTCTGTTTTTTTCTTCCTCTTTCTTCTTTCTTTCTTCTCCTTTCTGCTTCAACTCGTGTCTTTCTTCTTCTTCCTCTTCTTTTCTTCTTCTTTTTCTTCTTCTTGTTCTTGTTCTTGTTCTTGTTCTTGTTCTTCTTTTTCTTCTCCTTCTTCTTCTTCTTCTTCTTCTTCTTCTTCTTCTTCTTCTTCTTCTTCTTCTTCTTCTTCTTCTTCTTCTTCTTCTTCTTCTTCCTCCTCCTCCTCCTCCTCCTCCTCCTCCTCCTCCTCCTCCTCCTCCTCCTCCTCCTCCTCCTCCTCCTCATGACTATAATTCCCTCTTCCTTCCCCAGCCATCACCCACTCATCCCCAAATCTCTCTCTCTCTCTCTCTCTCTCTCTCTCTCTCTCTCTCTCTCTCTCTCTCTCTCTCTCTCTCTCTCTCAAATTCTTCCTTATTAATTTTTCTTTTGAATTTTCCACCATTTCTGTCATTCCATTGCTCTCTCTCTCTCTATCTCTCTCTCTCTCTCTCTCTCTCTCTCTCTCTCTCTCTCTCTCTCTCTCTCTCTCTCTCTCAATAGTTCCATCGTCCATTCCACCACCACCACCACCACCACCACCAATTCTGGCCGCTCCCCAACACTGGCGGGTCCTGACACGACCTAATCATTCTCTCTCTCTCTCTCTCTCTCTCTCTCTCTCTCTCTCTCTCTCTCTCTCTCTCTCTCTCTCTCTGGATTCCTTTCCCCTCTTCCATTTTAATTATTGCGTTCGTCGTTGTTTATGTGTTTATTTACAAACACACACACACACACACACACACACACACACACACACACACACACACACACACACACACACACACACACACACACACACACACATTCAATCTACAGTCTTGCCAGGAATCGATGGGAGAGAAAGAGAGAGAATCCTGTCAGAGAGAGAGAGAGAGAGAGAGAGAGAGAGAGAGAGAGAGAGAGAGAGAGAGAGAGAGGGCGAAGAGGACCTTGTTCACGTTATCAGATCAAGAAATGATGATTGAATTGAAGAAAGAGAGCGAGAAAAGAAAGAAAGAAAGAAAGAAAGAAAGAATTAAAGAAACATAATAAGTTTGGTATTCTCGCCCTGATAACACCATGACCCAAGCTGACCTGGGCTGGCCTTGATGACTTAGCTGGCGTGTGACGGTGTATAGGACGCTTAGAAACCTGGTCACGTATATATATATTTTTTTTCTATACTCTTTTCACGAGCGTTAGACACCCATATTCTGAAACACCTCCGCGCCACACCTTCACTATTTTCAGAGGGCTCTAATTGAAATGATACGGGTTTTTAAGGATGGTTTTGTAATTCCAGTGACGTGTTAACAAGTTTTCTGCATTATCAATAGAAGGAACACTTTTTAGAACTCGGCTAATTGTCTCTGTGGTCTTTGAAAATTGTCGAGGTGAGAGAGGGAAGCGTTTCTGAAAATAACACAGAGACAGAAACCTTTCCTTCACGGCGGAGTTTGGCGGGCCTCGGGTGTCTCTCCTCACTAGGTGGCGGTGTCTCGAGGTGTGGCGGAGGGCTTGACATTTTTTTTCTATGTAAGAGGGGAAAACTGTCCAAGCGCAACATAGAATAAAAAAAAAAAGGCCCACATAGCTGCCAGTCCCGTTTCTTATCCGAAAAAGTTAGCCAAAAACAAAGAGATAAATGTCTTGAAATCTCGCTCTCAAATGAAGTCAAGTCATAGGAGGCTGGAAATACAAAAAGCAGGTAGAGTTGCAGAGTTTACCAGAGAAAGGTATGAATGGCTGAGAGTACTGGTTAACTCTTGCATTGTTGTGGCGACTCTATAAACACAGCCGGTCTGGTGTTCCTGCGTGCCTCGAGATGACTGATATCATTCTCTCAGAAATCGAGAAATTTACAAACCTTTTATTCTTCTCACTTCATATCTTCTATTCGAATCCTACTGATTTGCCTTTGTGTTCAAGCAATAATACATTTTTTTTTTTTTTTTTTCATGTAAGAGGGGAAAGCTGAGCAAGTGTAACATTAGATAAGAAAAAGGCCCACTCACTTGCCAGTTCCTTTGCAGATCCGAGAAAGTTGATGTTAAGTGAAGGGTGTGTGTGTGTGTGTGTGTGTGTGTGTGTGTGTGTGAAGGAGAGTTGTCTTAGTGATGATGGGGAGCAATCAGTTTGTTTATTGGTAAAAAAAAAAAAAAAAAACAATGAAGCGCTTTAAAAATGCACACTTTCAACTAATAAATGCCAACCAGTAGCAGGCGAGAGCGTTGATCACTACCCAGGATGACTCGCTTGTGCCTCCAATGTTAGTGAACAGTATTAGTATCCCCGAACAAAGAAAGCCTCATTCGTTTTCTCTCCCCTATACTCAACTGTGCTTGTTTTCTATTTCGTGTTTCTTGTCTGTGTTGGTGGAGTTTATCTCTCTCTCTCTCTCTCTCTCTCTCTCTCTCTCTCTCTCTCTCTCTCTCTCTCTCTCTCTCTCTCTCTCTCTCTCTCTCTGTTTTGTCTTACATCAGCAACACCAGTAGCAGCTCCTCCTCCTCCTCCTCCTCCTCCTCCTCCTCCTCCTCCTCCTCCTCCTCCTCCTACTACTACTACTACTACTACTACTACTACTACTACTACTGTTCCTATTTGTACAAGTAGTAGCAGTATATTAACAGTAGTAATTATTCTTGTTTTTTTTTATTTGATTAAGAATAAAAACGAAACAAGAAAATCACAAAAGCTCAATACATCTAAACGATAAAAGAAGAGAGAGAGAGAGAGAGAGAGAGAGAGAGAGAGAGAGAGAGAGAGAGAGAGAAAGCAGGAAAGTTCAATAAATGAGCGGAGGGAGCTGAGCGTTAGATGTTACGTCTCTTTTTCCCTTCCCGTTTTCCCTTTCCTCCCTCCCTCTGCGTAGATGTGCATTTAGTCTTTGTCTCTCCCTTCACTCCCCTGTTTAATTTGAATTTGGTAGCGTAATGTGTAAGTGCATGACTCGAATCCTTCCCCCTCGGCGCTGTTTGCTGTTGTCTCTTCTGTGTTTGCTAATCTGCCCTTCCATGAATGTCATTTTCCTTTCCCTCTTGTCCTCTCTTTCATCTGATTTTTTTTTTTCTTTTAAGAGTAAGTCAATTTGTTTTTGTGTTATTAATTTGTTTCCTCTCTCTCTCTCTCTCTCTCTCTCTCTCTCTCTCTCTCTCTCTCATGTTATTTTCTTAGTTTTTCCATCTCCTGGATTCTCATTCTACCTCCTCATCCTTTCGTTTTATCTACATCCCATCGCTTCATCAATTATTGGACACTCGCCCGCACCTAACACGGAGAGGCCTCTCTTAAAGCGAACCCGAGCCAACCCTCACCGTCTCCCTTAATGCTACCGCCAGCCAGCCAGCCATTGGAACCACGAAACACGGCCAGTCTCCTGAAACGCTCTGCTCTATCATCACGATTATTTTCAAGGGGTAACAGAGATGATTAGCCGGGTTCTCAAGAGTGTTTCTCCTGTGAATAATGTAGAAATCTTGTTAATTCATCACTACCACCCTAAGAATATCCATAAAAAACCCGTGTAACTTCTACTAGAGTCCTTTGAATATAGTGAAGGTGGGGCGCAGAAGGGTTTCAGAATGAGGTCTTACGGTCGCTGGCTTGCAGACGCGGCTCCTATACTGCCTAGTAATCTTGGCCTGAGAGAATGGGTGTTATCAGCACCACGTAAACTAGGGTGGTGATTCTCCTACTGTGTGTGTGTGTGTGTGTGTGTGTGTGTGTGTGTGTGTGTGTGTGTGTAGTAGTAGTAGTAGTAGTAGTAGTAGTAGTAGTAGTAGTAGTAGTAGTAGTAGTAGTAGCTGTAGTAGTAGTAGTAGTATAATTAGTAGTAGTAGTAGTAGTAATAGTAGTAGTAGTAGTAGTAGTAGTAGTAGTAGCGGCAGTATAGGAACGACCAATGTGCCCAAATTTCCAGTAACATAGAGCTATATTTTTCCATTCCGTCCAGTTCACGAGATACACACAAAACATTTCAAACTGTGCCGCGATCATGAAAGGCCGCGTGTCACTTGTTCATATTGTGCGTGGGGACAACGAACAGGCGTGGCTGAGACATAAAAAAATCAACATCTCTCTCTCTCTCTCTCTCTCTCTCTCTCTCTCTCTCTCTCTCTCTCTCTCTCTCTCTCTCTCTCGACGAGGCGGTGATGTACAGCCACACGTCAGCTGGTTCCTGTGTCTCGTTTTCCGGCTCAATTTACCCTGATAGGACGTGGCAGGGGTGTTTGCAGAGAGAGAGAGAGAGAGAGAGAGAGAGAAAGAGGGATAGGGATGCCAGGGCTGGAGTTCCCTCACCGTGTTTTGTATCAGAGCGAGTGGTGGTGGTGGTGGTGGTGAGAGGCAGACCACCACCACCACCACCACTACCGCAGCCACAGCCTCACGCAAGCTCCTGAATACTGAAAAGAAGTGTTCAAGTATTCATAGCTGTCCCTCTCGCTTGCTGGTTCTCCCGTGTCCTCTTCCAACATACGTGACTTTGTGACTCTTCCCTCCACTGGTAGTAATAAGAGCATTAGGGCAGCCTGGACGCGCGTGCATCCCAGGCTTGCTAGGAACTTTTTGTGATGTAGCAGGAATACTGGCAAAGTGCAACACAAATTTATGAAAAGGAAGGGTACCGAGATGGTGTTCCCTAAAGTATTCAAGTTTTAGGAAGAAGGAAATGTAGAAGCAGGCAAGGAGTTCTAGTTTATACTAGCGAAAGGGATGAAAGATTGTGACTACTCGTTAACTCTTGCATTAGTATGTGGGTAGGATTAGGATGACAGGAAGTAATAAGTCTGGTGTAGGAAAACATAATACCGTACCGAGCAAATCAATAATTTCGAACTTTGTATATTTGAAGAAAAAAATTGTCTGTATGTATGAACAGCCTCCCAAGCCTCACCTCACATATTTTTCCTCGTTTTCCTTATGTTTATGTTCAGTGTCTTTCCCCTTCTTTCTCCCCTCTCTCAGCCACACCCTGCCCTTCTTTACTCCCACACCACCCCTTTAAACCTTCTCACCCTAGCTCAGGCACCCTAACACCATCCTTCACCTTAAAAACCTTCCCTACTCTCTCCCACTCACTGACACCACCACCACTACCACTACTACCACTACTACCACCACCACTGCCCGCCCTTGACACTCCCTTCCATCTTCTCCTACAGGCGCATTGTGGACGAGATCATGCGGGAGTTGGCAGCAAGCGAGAGTCCCGTGGCTGTCGTAGAGGCGGCTGAGCTGACTGCCTTGATTTCCGCCTGCTACGATCGCTCCATACACGACAAGCGGCAGCCTCCTCCTCACGCCGACAACTTCCCTCACATCATCTACCCAGGCAAGTCCCGTATTCTGAAACACATCCGCGCCGCACCTTCACTATTTTCAAAAGGCTCTAGTTGAGGTGACACGAGTATTAAGGATGTTTCTGTGATTCTAGTGACATGTTAACAAGTTTTCTGCATTAGCAACGGAAAAATACTCTTTCGAACTCGGCTAATTGTCTCTGTGGTCTTTGAAAATGGTCACGGTGAGAGAGGGAAGCGTTTCTGAATATGGTGCTATCTCTCTCTCTCTCTCACGACTGTTTTCAAAGGTCACGGTGATGATTTGCCACGTTATCAAGAGTGTTTCTCCCGTCACTAGTGTGGAATTGTTGTTATTCTGTCATTATAGGGCGATATAAAAAAAAAAAAAAAAAAAAATCAAGAGCCTTTTTTTTTCATTTATATACCATGTGGGCCTTTCACGGGAATTTCTGGGCTAAAGGGGGGAATTTTTTTGTGGCACCTCCTATCTCAAAGCCCACCCTCTAGGAAACCGTTGCCCCGAGTGAGGAAGCCCAACCTTCACTCGGACCGTGGACAGGATTCGAACCCGTGCGCTTGGAGACCCTCGGACCCCAAAGCACGCACGGTTCCACTGTACCACGGCAGTATGGATGGAAGAATGGATGGATGGATAGATGTTTCATAATACAGTTTAAGTTTCGCGCCTCTCTTGACTCTCTTACTGTTTTAATCGTATTTTATTAACATCCAGGGTAGCGTAAGAGAGTAAAGAAAGAATTAAAGATTAACTCCATACTATCTTAGCCAGAGAAAGAGTAAAGAGAGAATAAAAGACTAACCCCGTGTTTTCTGAGCCACATGACTTTTAACGGTGTCTGAAGTGTAAGGGACGGTGGGAAAAGAATGTTCAGCAGTGAATTGGTTAAGTGGTGAGTGAATGAGTGAATGTGCTTTTCCTTCCTGCTGAGTGTCAACGCGGCTAGTTTGCTGTGGCTGGACAAGATTAAAAGTTACGAGACTTGTTTTTAAAGTAGTTTTAGAGAGAGAGAGAGAGAGAGAGAGAGAGAGAGAGAGAGAGAGAGAGAGAGAGAGTTTCACACATTTGTCTTTTGCAGGAAAGAAAACTTACTCCTTTGATGAAGTGCTCCTTTTTATTATTTTATTTTATTTCTCTCTCGCTCTTTTACTATACTCCTCATAAAGTGTTGGAAAAGATGCCAGCTTAATTTAGTCTCTAGCTTTTTCACTGCGACACTAAGCAATTACCACCAATAGAAACAATGCATGAAACCTTTGGAAACATCTACAATATATAAAAAAGGGATGAAATGGATATATCTTTATACTTTCTACCCAGTTTAAAGATATCTCAGAGTCATTAGCGATTAAGGAAAAGGTGTAGCAACCCAAGCTCACGGGTTCAAATCCTGTCCACGGTCCGAGTGTAGGTTGGGCTTCCTCACTCGGGGCAACGGTTTCCTAGCGAGTGGTCTTTGAGATATGAGGTACCCCAAAAAAGTAACCCCCTCTAGCCCATAAATTTCCGTGAAAAGTCCGCATGGTATAAATAAAAAAAAGATAAAAAATAAACTGAAAAAATAACAGCCAAAAGGTTAAAGGTAAAATTGAGATGAACGTTTATCCTGACGAAGTGTTCTCCATCTAGTCTTCGCAATTGCCTTCCCTCCCTCTTTAAGTAATTTGAGATTGAATTGTTTTTAACGCCTTCAGTTCCATGACACTTTTGCATATTCACTCTAGTTATTATTTGGCGATTTTAAACAGCTTCAGAAACTTATATTTGGGGATTAAGATAGTGAAGATTCTGGCCATTAATCTTCAGACCCTTCATTAACGTAAGTAAAATAGTGTAATAGTACCCAAACCTCACGGTAAAAAAGGCGTCCCAGCACTGAAGCGGTTAAAGGTAAAATTGAGGTGAACACTATAATCCTGACGAAGTGTTCTCCATTTTGTCTTTCCTTGCCTTCCCTTCCCCTTTAAGTAATTTGAGACTGACTTATTCTTAATCTTACCTTCCCTTGGTCTTAGTCTTGCCTTCCCTTGTTCTCCCTCCGTCAGGAACCAAGTGGTGCGGGACTGGGAACGTAGCGGAGGGCTTGGATGACCTCGGTTCCCTGAAGGAGGTGGACGCCTGCTGCAGGGATCACGATCTTTGTCCCGACGATCTCGAGCCAGGCCAGACACGGCACAACATCAGCAACGAGTCTCCCTTCACCATGTAAGAGAGAGAGAGAGAGAGAGAGAGAGACTACGCCATAAATCATTCAGCTTCGGTTCCAGTCTCGCATACATTAACTTCGTAGCCTACTTTCCTCATGCCTCATCTCTCTCTCTCTCTCTCTCTCTCTCTCTCTCTCTCTCTCTCTCTCTCTCTCTCTCTCTCTCTCTCACTTGTGTACATACATACAAACAATCACCCACATTTAAATTTGCATTCACGATCGATCTCCACACTTGTCCTCCTTTACTGCAGGACTCACTGTGACTGCAATGAGAGCTTCAGGAAGTGTCTGAAGGACGTGGGCACCGGGGAGGCCAAGGAGGTGGGCTCGGCGTACTTCTCAACGGGGCTGTTCCAGTGTTACCGTCTGGCGAAACCTGTCAAGGGGTGCAAACAGTGGGCTGGGTAAGGAAAGAAAGGCTCTGACGCTTTGCTCTCACCACGACTATTTTCGAAGACTATAGATGCGACCAGCCGGGTTCTTAAGACTGCTTCTCCTTTTAATAATGTATAAATGTTCTTAATTTGTCATTATTACTATACAAAAAACTATCTTTAAAACTCATATTTTCACCACCACGACTATTTTTCAAAGGCTATAGATGTGACCAGCTGGGTTGTTAAGACTGCTTTTCTTTTTAATAATGTGTTAAGATGTTAATTTCATAATTTGTCATTATTAGCATAAAAAAAAATTTAAACTCATTTCTTCACCACCACGATTATTTTCAAAGATGTGACCGGCCGGGTTCTTAAGACTGCTTCTTTTAATAATGTTTAAATGTTGTTAATTTGTCATTACTACCATAAAAACGATCTTTAAAACTCGTATAACTTCAATAATCTTTTTTGAATGTAGTGGAGGTGAGACGTTGAGACGTTTCGTAATACGGTCGTGATGGTGAGACGTGCGAGGGTGGAAGGCAAAAGTTTCCCGATGATGTTGAAAGTCAGGCTACGAGTGTTTGCCGAGCGAGTGTTGGGTCATGGCGGAGTGGCAGGACGAAAGCTTTACCCTCGCCTTCCCTGATGTGGCCTTGGCTTCGCTCTCATCCATTTCCATCACGAGTTCTTTGCTTTTTTGAAGAGTTTTTGTCGTAATCAGTGACTGGATTGAAGGGAAGCCAGATGAGGAGGATGCCGCCTCACATCACTCATTTTTTTCCCCTCTCAGTAATTGGACATGGTTCTTGATTCCTAAAAAGCTCAGTCGTCCGTGTTATGTAAATGATAAAATATGCACGCACTAATATTTAATGAGCCTTGGTCATATCGTTTTATGTTATCCAGTGTGTGTGTTTTAAAATGATAATTTCAACGTTGTTTTCCTGCTAAATGTAGTTCAATGTTATTTATTTTTATATCCGTGGTAGTATCAAGGCGTGTATTCTGAAAAGCTTTGTTCTCTCACCATCACTGCTTTCCAAAGGTCCACTTGAAGGTACTCGTGTTTTTAAGGGTGTTTTTACGGTTCTGGTGACAGATTTTTGGTTTATTAAAAGGAGAAACTGGCTTGAAACCTGGCTCAATTGATGTCTCTGTGGCCTTGGAAAATTGTCGTAGTGAGAGGGGAAGGAGTTTCTGAATACGGGCGTAAGATTCACTCTAAATACCTGTCTTTACAATGCTGTAGACACACTAGCTTACAATTATCTTACTAAACACATGAATGGCCCTTTTCTTAACATTTGCCGTCTTCCCACAGCCTCCTGACGCAAGCTTGCCAAGAGTACGAGTTTGAGGAAAGTGGAGAGCCTCGCTGGCAGGTGTTCGACATGAAGGCTTTCGAGTAGAGGGATAAAAACGACGAGATCTGAAGTTGGCTCCAGATTTGCTGCAGTTATACAGGAGAACCAAGAAGAAAATGGAAATGAAGCTTGCTAAACTACATGGCAAGCGAACAGAAACAGTGGAAATCGACAAAAAAGAGGAGTAAAGTAAAAGATTTGTGGCAAGAATAAAAGAATGTTGAGTTTGACTTATGCGCTGTACTAATTGAGCAGTAGGGAGAGGAAATGATGAGTGTATGTTACGTCATGCAGAGGAACAGGCAAATAACACGTCAGATGATAGTAAGCATTAATCATTGTGTATTTAATCAGCAAACCAGATAAAACTGATGATAAGGAAATTTACTTAGATTTGAATAGAGGTTAGTTTTAAGGTACAGTTAATCGAGAACCAAATGGCAAAGTAATCATAAGAACAATCTATGTTTTGAGAGGAATATGTGAAGAAATTAAGATGTTTTGACGTGTATGAAGAAATTAAGCTATTTTGACAGGAATAAATATACAAATGAAGTTGGTTTGAGGGGATGGATATTGATTAAAGTCTCAAGGTAAGTTTGATCAAGAACACACTGAAACATGAAGGAAGAGATAAGCATGAGTGTAGTAAGATAGAGGCAGCAGTCAGTCGGTCAGTCAGTCAGTCAGTCAGTCAGTCAGTCAGTCAGTCATCACCCACAGCAAGTCACACCACCGTATACGTAGGTTTAAGCACAGTAGATCCCACAGAACATTCACATTTTGTCCCCCATCCCCTCAAAAATTAGCACTACACGTATTAAAATGCTCTGGTATTTGCATATTAATGATTCTAATAGACATTTGTGGCACCGAAGTATTTTCATATCTTAATATTCAACGAGCACACATAGTTTTATCTAGCAGTTGAATCGTGTTTTTGTTCCGTGAGCGAGTATTATTTTCTGCACCTGACGACAAGCGTGTATTCTCGAGCATAGACATAGATTTGTAGCGTCATAGGCGACTGGCGGTTCTGTAGCACGTAGCGTTTTCCACTTTCAATACCACTGAATCATCACTCTCTTCTTAGGACCAGATTCTGAAACATTTCTGCACCGAGCCTCCAGTACTTTCGAAAGGTTTTAGTAAGTTGCAAGGATTTTTAAAGGTGTTTTTTATGGTTCTAGCGACAGATTAACAAAGTATCTACGTTATGAACAGGAAAAACTCTTGAGAACCCTGCTGATCATCTCTGTGGCCTTTGAAAACAGTGATGGTGAGAGAGCAAAGTGTTTTTGAATGTGAGCTTTATGCCCGTATTCAGAAACGCCTTCCCCATTCACAACAACAATTTTCCAAGACCCCAGAGACAACTAGATTTGTTTTCAAGACAGTTTTTCCTTTTGATAAACTAGAAATCTTGCCAATCTCTCACCAGAACCATAAAAAATACCCTTAAAACCACGAGCCTTTGGAAAGCAGTGATGGTGAGAGAGCAAAGCGTTTCTGAATGTGAGCCTTACCATGAGTGTTTGTACTACTCTATACCGCCAAATTCAGCACTTGGTTTCCGTAATGAAGGCTTGCAATGGGAAGATCTCACGTATGTACTTGTGGTAGTAAAAGACTCTGCTGTCACTGCGCATCCCAGCGTCCAGATGTACTGTAACATGTGCCAAAGCTCATAGGGTGACAGATGTAATATTTTTCCTGAACTAAACCTCTTTTTTTTCTTTCTTTTTTTAAACTTGTCTAACGTCACTACTAAAAAATGGAATAGTGTGTGTGTGAAATTATATAAAGTTTGACACACACACACACACACACACACACACACACACACGCGCGCGCGGAAAGAAATTAAAGAAACTCACTACTTAAATCAATCCTCCGTGGAAGTTTTATCAAGAAAGAAAAAGTGTTCAAACTCAATGCGAGACCTTTTCGCAGCGATTCTGAGGGTAGGCGGCGAGGACAAGGTTTCAAGGTCACCAACATCAGCATCTGTGTTTGTGCTGTCATGACTCTCTCTCTCTCTCTCTCTCTCTCTCTCTCTCTCTCTCTCTCTCTCTCTCTCTCTCAGTATTACAAGCGTCACGTCAGGATACTTCAGCCTGGTATTACTTTAAACAATACAATGAATAACTGAATGATATTTGATGTTTGATTAACCCGCTGTGTGTGTGTGTGTGTGTTTATTCTTTCTGTATATGCGGTTCAAATTACTAATCAATGAATAAGGACTATACGACTAAACAGGTAAGAAATCTACAGCGTGGTCGACTCCATTTTCAAATTAGACGATATCATATTTAGAGAATTAAATGATGATTTAACATGATAAAACAGAGAGAGAGAGAGAGAGAGAGAGAGAGAGAGAGAGAGAGAGAGAGAGAGAGAGAGAGAGAGAGAGAGAGAGATGCTTGTTGGCTTGTTAAAGTGAAGAAAAGATTACAAAAAGAAAGTATATAATGCTTGATTAGCCTACTTGGTTTGATGTTTTGAAAAAAAAATGGTAAACACACAAACGAGCCATAATTAACTGACATACAAGAAATGCCTAATACCAATGCTTATTCCAAAATATTCACCATCCCTACTTTCATTGGTAATTGTCGGGTTGAACTCAATCACCTGATCGTCAAAGGAAGATCAGTGTTTCCTATATCATCACCAACGAGAAGAAAAAGATAAGCCTTCCGTCGCTGGCTACGATATTATATAGACATGCTATTCACACCCTAAGCTCCTTTCTATTCTACCAGCGAGATAAGAATGGTGAAAGAAACATATGGATCTCCTGCCGCAATATAAGTGGCGACGAAGGTAAAGGTGGTTCAAATTTGGCGCGAAGGACAGTAGCGAGGAGAGCCGAGAACCCGCGAGGACCGGCGAGAATCAGACCCGTTCTGCCGTCACCAGTGTTTTTCCGCCTGCCAATACCCTACACACTCCGGGCTGAACCAGGTGAGTGTTGCCCTCGATCCATGAATACTTTAGGCATGTGTGGAGCAAGGAGTGAGTGAGTTCGGGGCAAGATTGTGGAATTATTAGAGGAAAAGCGGAGAGGCGGAGAATCTGGTGGGGGAGGGAGAGCCCATGTTATTGTGGGCCAGGGAGTGTCACATTCTGTTCTTCCTGTGAGAGTAACTGCGCCGAGCTGAGAGTGGTGAGTGGCTGTGGTGACTCGTGAATGTTTGGTGCATGTGTAGATGTGGGTAGTGAGGCAGGTTGGTTGAGAGAGGCGGAATTGAGGCAGTAATGTTATGGGCGGGAATGGAGGAGGAGCAGCCATCAGCCGGACATTGGCACGTTTTCCCGTTCTTTTGTTCCCCGCTGGTCATTGCCTCCGTCATGGTCCATAGCGGCGTTTCCTGCAGTAAATCAGCGTGCACGTGAAGCAGGTGAAGGTAGGACGTTAGCGGGGCAACGTGCAGTGAGGTGGTGGCGGTGGTGGTGGTGATAATGGAGGAAGTACTACTACGGGTCTTGTGTTTGTTTTGTTTTCGTGGGAGTTAACAGAACCTAGGAAAATTATTTAGGTGCTATCGCCGCTTCAGCCAAACTAATGGAATGTAATGTCATTTGAATATAACCATTTCTATTATTCAAGCTTTCATTCATTGTGCTGCAGTTTGCATTATTTGCCATATAACTGGAACTGGAGGTGAATCACTGACAACTGATATGTCGATTATGAAAATTGAGGCGTTATCAGAAACCTTGCTTCTTTTTTCTTTCTCTTTATCTTGTGTAACAATGGTGTGGGTTGCGGGCTCAGCAGCCTCAGCACCACGTGTTGTGCATGGTGGGTGACGCCTGGGCCGGATGGCAGGGCATCATACACCCTGAACATTGATTGTTCTCTCCCTTGCTTCACTAAAAGGTACTCACCTCGGCTCCTTATTCTGCCAAACCATTATCTAATTATTACTTTAGGTTTGACATACACCACCATTGTACAGGCAACTTCCATTACTGACCAGCCAGGCAACCTCTAACACACCTGCCTTCATGAAATTAATAATTGACTTTGGCAAATGTATTGTGACTTTAATCTTAGGTTACTTCTCATAAATGGGTTATAATGGGAATTGGCCTGCTAATTTTTAATTGCTGTTTGTGACTATATATATATATATATATATATATATATATATATATATATATATATATATATATATATATATATATGTAAAGTATATGTGGGCAGTTCCTCAGAGGAATGCAGACACACGCCAATTCACTTCCACTCCAGACATGGCAGAGGAAACTCCAACCCATCAGCTACTGAGGAAGGGTCAAGAGACTCAAAATCTGGATATAGCAGACATGGCTACCTATGGTGAAGCCATAATTATTATTTGATAATATTAATTATTAAATATTATGTATTTATTTATTTATATATACATTTTATTTTTTATTATATATTCACCAAATTGTTTTTCTTATTGAATAAAGATGCATCTAGGCCTGTGTGTATCAATACCACACACAGACCTAATGATGTAAAACTGACAACTGGACAATAACCTAACTTTGAGATGTATTGCTATACAAGGAGTCCCAAGATTCTAACCCAAGAGATCTGGACTGTGAGGCGACGGTGCTTGTTGCTACATCACCGGGACCTAATTAGCTAGTTAGATATGTACTGTGTAAATTAATACCAATTGGTGTCCTTTCAGTTTAACTCGCCACTATGTCTGGAATTGCCATTGCTCGTCTGGCTGAGGAGAGAAAGGCATGGAGGAAAGATCATCCTTTTGTAAGTATGAACATCTGATTTAGGGCATACAATGAATTTAATGTGTTAACTTAAATTTTTGTTTGTTTGTTGGTGTTATTGTTATCCTGTGGTGTTATTCCTATTGTAACCTGTCCTAGATTTGTGTAAAAACACAAAAAAAAAAACTTCCTCCTTGTTTGTTGATTTACTTTTGTACTTACAGGGGTTCATTGCTCGGCCTACAAAGAACCCAGATGGCACCCTGAACCTCATGAACTGGGAATGTGCCATCCCTGGCAAGAAAGGGGTGAGTGCCTGCAGCTTCTAAGTGCATTGTAGCTTCATATCCACTAAGTAAGATGTATATGTGATGTTTGTCTTCTCTAACCTACAGACACCGTGGGAGAGTGGCCTGTACAGATTGCGCATGATCTTCAAAGACGATTACCCCTCCACTCCACCCAAGTGCAAATTTGAACCACCTCTCTTCCATCCCAATGTCTACCCATCAGGTAGATATAAACTTTAAATATTTATCTATCTGTAATGTTTACAGTGATTTTTTGTTATTTATATTGTTTTCATTTATTGGCAAATGTGCACCATAAACATTGATGTGTGTGATGTTATTCAGTGTTTCTTCATGGTGTGTTTTCTATTATTTACTTGTTTATATCAGAATTAATTTTGCTCATAACAGTAAACTTGAAAAGATGTACAGTTAAAATGTTGATTTGATGGAGATATTGGAACATTGACCTAATTCAGGGGTTCTCAACCTGGGGTACACGTACCCACAGGGGTACGTGAGAGGAATTTTGGGGATACGTGGCAGGTTTCTCAAAATGTTTCAGTTTTGAATAGCTGCAAATTTGTTTGTTGTATAAAATGTGGTCTACATGTGCTAGGCTGGATGTGTCCTTCAATAGAACCAGGACACATTAACAATGTTAACAAGGAAACTCTTGGAGTTATATCACTTGAGAGAAAGCTCTCTTGGATTACAGTTGCCACACAACCTTGCAAACCTGTAATATTTGTTCTGATTTATTATTTTATACGTTATTCACACACACGGTGACTTATTTATCACTGTTACTAGTTACAAGTTGCAACTAGCTGCAAACAACACTACCCAGTTCACTCTCATAATGATCGAAAATTATCTGATATAGTTCCTTTTGGTAAATGTATTGCATGTTAGTCACATATAGTGTCTCCCTGTGAAGTACCAGTTCCTATTGACACTACCTCATAGAAACTAGAGATGTACCGATACCAAAATTTTGGCCGATTCCGGTACCGATACCACCTAATTGGGCCGATACCAATACCACCGATGCCGATACTACTACTGATAGTGATTACTGCACTGGACACCAGGATGAGTTGGTGGACGGTGAGCGTTATCAGATGGGAGGCTTTGTTTTTTTGGGGGATGCTGTAAGAGAACGTTTGTGAAATAGGAGCAATTCTAGAAGCTTTTTGAAGCCATTTGCAAAGGTAAATTACTCAGTAATTGGAATGAATATCTTCTCAGTCTTCTGATTCTTGTCAGTTATTTTAAATTCTTACTTCTTACTCCTTTAGCGACCATTTGGTCTTGTGCATTTTCATTATTAATTTTATTGACGATATTTTGGCGATCAAAAATATTTTTAAAATTATTAAAATTGTAAAACAGACACAAATTGTTAGCAAAAGAAACTCATTTTGTTGTGTATGTTTCTCTTTAATTAAATCTGACATCCTTTGATATTAATTCATTAGACATTAGTAGACCAATTCAGAAACATGAGCTTTCACCTAATCTTTTCAATTAAATAGAAAAAAGTTTAGTTTATTCTAAATTTCTAGGTTGTGGTAGGTTGTGGTTATTACCACAGAAAACAGTATTCTATGACATACAGTAATCACCATGGAAACTTAATACGCCGTATTATATTAATTTGGTGTCATCAATATCTTATGTCGAATATATCACTAAGTAGTAAATTCCTTTTAGGTATCGGAAGTATCGGCATAAAATAAGCTGATACCGATACCCAAAATATGGGCCGATACCGATTCCAATACCGATACCGATGCATCGGTACATCTCTAATAGAAACATACTAATATTAATTTTAAAATTTGTCTGCTCCCCATATATAACACAATTTAAACTTAATAAACTAAGTCTATAAACCATGCATCTATTGTTACCCTTCCTGACGCTGCATTGTGGGTAAGGAGTACGTGGTCAATACTGAAAGACTTCGAGGGGTACCTAACATTAAAAAGGTTGAGAACCCCTGACTTAATTACTTGTGTTGCTTTGGATTGAATTATGGCTTTGTTTTGTCTTGAACATGTGTGAGACTGCTTGCCTAGTGTATAGAAAAGACATTTGAGTAGTGAAAGTGGTAATGTGTGTTGGAAAGTAAAATTTAAGAATATAATATCAATAGATAGATGTGCTAACTTTCCTTTATCACTATTCAGGAACAGTATGTCTGTCCCTGCTGGATGAAGAGAAGGACTGGAGGCCCGCCATTACAATCAAGCAGATTCTCTTGGGAATTCAGGACCTCCTCAACGATCCCAACATCAAGGACCCTGCACAGGCCGAGGCGTATACCATCTACTGGTGAGTGCCTCTTGTTCCATGCCATTTTGATGAGCACAATAGAAATAAATGGAGCCCGCACAGGCCAAGCTGTATACCATCTACTGGTGAGTGCCTCTTGTTCCATGCCATTTTGATGAGCACAATAGGAATAAATGGAGTATCTGTTGTAGTCCTGTGCTCTCCTTAATTTTCTTTTTCTTGTTCCAGCCAAAACCGATTGGAATATGAGAAGAGAGTGCGAGCACAGGCCAAGGCAATGTCTGCCCCATTTGAATAAGTCCCCGGTGTTGAATCAAGTTGATGCTGACCTGCTGACTTTGGGCTCCCTGATTTACATTTGCTTATTAGATATAACTAAGTAGGTAGATCTTGGGGCAACTGGATGTTCTGTCAAGAAACGACATGTTTCACTGTTGCCATGTAACAGTTGAGCTTACATGATCAGACAGTGTTTGAATACTTGAGAATTTTAAGTTTTCATTCTTACTACACATTTCTTTTCTGTGTACTGCAGAACTTCTCAGCTTCCTGATTTCCAGAATCTTTCCGACATTTATCCCTGACAGGTCAGAGTGAAGTGGTTCACAAAATGACTTTATTTACTTTTTTATGTACCTGTCCATGTTCTACTTTTTGAGTCATTAGTGGATATTAATAAAGCTATTTTTATCATTATATGCATTCTTCCCCTGTAATAGAAAGGAAGCTAGAAGGAATAGTCTTACAGACCATCATTGTGGTTAAAACTTAAGATCTCTTACTGTTTGATATCCACTTGTATCATTGCATCATTCTTTGTCTTTATCTGTGATGTCTGTCTCCCTTCAGGAATGTTTCCAACTGAGTATAAAGGCTCAGTGTCTCATTCAGACACTCTGTACTTGTTCAAGCTCTGTCTCCACCAGCACCTCTCATAAGTGTAGTCACTTATCCCATTCTTTAATTTTTACTCTCCCATTAGCACCTTCATTTCACTCCTCCAAAACTTATTTAATCTGGTTTGCTTTTGTATTCAGACATACTAGGTGTTGCAGTTCACCTTAATTGCCCATGATCCATTCCACTGAAGTGCTTTTCTTTTATGCACTCTGTTCCTATTTTCTGTTTTGGCCTGCCCTTCCCTGAGAAGACAGTGTGTTGTCAGCCTTTTGGGAATAATTTCATGGTCTTTGCACAGTGGCAAAATATCTCGAATATTATTGGTTACTTGAAGTGCTATTGTGCAAAGCTACATAATTGTAATATGTAGTTATGGACATAATGGGATTTTCTTTGTGTGTGGATGTGTTGAGGCATCTGTTGGAGTAACACTAGTGTTATCCTCATGCTTTGTACACATTCATATGTTAATCAGTCATGTGTGCACACAAAAAGAAGCTTTCAGTGGTGTAGCAAATGACTAAAGTTATGTTATTTGTGCTGGAAGTATTCTGGTGCTAAGTTAAGCTTTTCATAAGTCATCCACATTAATTTGCGATATGTATCAGGTAGCTTTCAGTAACCTAAAGAGCTGGAGAGATTAGAGGAGTATTATCTCTTATATATATATATTGGTATTGAATATCTTCTAAGAAATGTTACATCAGTCCTTTATTTATCCATCTATAAACTAAGGACCAGTGTTAAGAAAGCAAATGCAATAGTGAAGTGGATGAGTGGGTTCTCCCTGGCAAGCTCTTAGTCACAGCAGCGTGGATGAAGCTCAACCTCTTGGAATATGTTCACTTTGGTCTTCTGTGGAAAGATAGAAAAAAGTCCCTAGTAATTGATTGAGGGCTTATGATACCAATGAGATGGAGAGAAATTTCAGACTAAATCAAACTAAAAAGAAACGTTTGTTAATGTTTGATGGTAACTCACCTTGATGGGTTTTCTGGGGTTGGGAATGTTTCTGGTTTTGTCATCCTGCTTGAGGATTGTGGCTGCCATTCTCCCTCGCTTATTGATTAGGTCTCTGAGTGTTGAGTCAATTGTGTCAAGAATTCCTGTCACCTTGTAAGGGTCAATGTATGGTGACCACACTGCTGCAAATTTGGCAACTTCACCCATTTGGCAGCGTAGTTCCTTCCTGGTGTCCTTGATCTCGCTGCCGCAGCAGCATTCTTTCAAAGGAACAGTTATGTTAAGCATGTCTTACCTCTCATTACGTGTCATGCAGAGCCAAGAAATGGAAGGTGATGGATCTAATCTACACTAGATTTTCCCATTTCATTCCAATTCCTTTATCAATGTGTTTGCTTACAGGTATCTTTCTCCACCTTTCATGTCTTATTGGTCAATTAGAGTGCTGTCAGATTCAGGCAACATCATTTCATGTTGCTGTTAGTTCAAATTTAAATTAATTTATTTCGCAAATGGGAAATGTAAAATGACAAACAATTTATTATCTGTATGTACACACCTTAAGCTGTATGGCAGCATTGGATGCTTCTGTTAACATCTGCCTCATGATGGCGTGTGCAGGGCCTGTGATGGTAATGCCTTTGCAGTAAGGTCCATGCCCACTGGGTAGCAAGCTGATGGAATTAGATGGCTGGGTGTGCCCAAGTATCTGTCTCAAATTGTTCATTAAGGTCTTCAAATTTTCAAATTCAGAGACTTTAGTTGACACCTCTGTAGTCTCCATATTCTTTGCCAGCTTCTTGAAGGTCAGTGAAGGCATTTGCTTTTTGTTGAACAGCTTGTGGAAGTGTGTCCCTGGAGGCTGCTGGGTCATGGGTCTGGTCCTGGTGTTCAAGGTTTGATCTGTCAAGGAAGGACTGAAGGTTAAGGGGACTGTTAGTGCCTCTATTGGTATTGGGTAATGGAGAAAAATGCTACAGGGAGAAGGCCATCGACCAATTAACTAGACATGGAAGATTTTGCTGAAGCTCTTCTTCATTTGTGAATAGCAAGTCTGCAGAGAATGTTGTATTTCATATTGTAATGCTCAGGCATAAGAACACATTCTGTAGTTTCTTATTTCTAAAACCTGCTGCCCTGGCAAAATTGTGCCTATCGAAAGAAAAAGGGTTGTCTATCATTCATTTGAGGGAACAGGCTATACCTTTGCCCTCTCATCCTTGATCCTTCCTATATGATGCATGAAAGATGAGGTGATGGATAGGAAAGAATAATAATAATGAATAACAAGTATATACAGTATCATCCATTTCTCATATAGATGCAAATACAAAGTTTCTAAAGGGGGACCTCAAGAACTAACCATTTGCACTGGGAGGGAGGTCTGTTGGCAGATGAGTCACAATCATGTTATTCAGGAGATGAAGTCGAATTAAATTGGTGTGGAGGCGTTTTTCCAGCACCTTCAAGTACTTGGTGACTGCAGGGTGCGGGGACCTTCATTCCTTAAAGGAACCTGCCCTGATGATAATTTGGCTTGAGCACGAGCAAAGCATTCCAATTGGTGGAAGGTATGGGTGAGGATTGCTGTGTTGCCCCAAGGATTGAGATGCTGTGTGAAGACTTCAAAGGCCTCAGCCACAGCCTCGGATGTTGTGTCCATCTTGACCAGCTGGCATCCATCCACCTTGTGACCTCCCTGCAGAGTTAACATTCATTACATATTAGTATTATGTGATATATTTATTAATTTATTGCTGTCTAGGCTACATTTTATAGGAAGAATTTGTTTGATTTGTTGTATTATAATTCAATCCATATTTCTTTTATTAAGCTCAGCGAAGGTATGAGAAAACATCACTATGAAGGATCTGAATGGGTAACATCAGTAGCCTACTTGGAGGGTGGAGGAGAGGGAGGAACAAGCCCTAACTAATCAATCAATATGTGAGAGAGAGAGAGTTGTTTCACGGATCTGAGGCTGAGTGCAGATGTGTAATAATACTAGTGAGTGACGTAGCATCAGGTGTGGCAGTGTTCCTACAACACCTGCAGACTGTATCAGCATCACACTATTTAATATATATATATATATATATATATATATATATATATATATATATATATATATATATATATATATATATATACCTTGCTGTCTGCACCAAAAGGTAACAGTAATCAGTCTGTGAAAATCATATAGACTTGTGTCTAGATCTTAATTGGTGGAACAAAACATCTTGTTTCGTTGTTGTGCGAAGTATGATTGTGTGTGTGTGTGTGTGTGTGTGTCATTTTGTGAAATTTTATCGCTGTATGTGCCACTTTTCAAAAGTTTTTAATTGCAGTTACATGGAATCATCTATGGCCTTTGAAGTGTACAGAGTCGTGGTAAGACGACAAAGCGTTTCAAAATAACCACCCCACTCCTCCTGACTCTCTCTCTTACCTCATATCCTTTTGGGGCTTCGCGATCAGTCGCGACACCTCAAACAGTTCAATTCTTGTCTTGTTGAGGATGTCTATCTCCTGCCGGACCTCCGCCTTCACAATCTCCAACACATTGTGGAAGGCTTCTTGAGGGGACAGCCGAGTCACCTCATCGTTCGGCCCTGCTGGGATATCATAAGAGATGGAGTACTATTGTGTGGTGAGTATTGAGTGGCTGGGATATGTGACGAGAACTGATAACATTGAAATATCGTGAGCACTTTCTAGAAGACGAGTAGCTAGTGGATGGTGGGTGGTGAGGTAATGACGGGTTGGGATGATAGTAAAGTAACATCAGTGTTTTCATCTTGGTGATACGCTATGTGCGTGAGAGTTTTGTGTGTGTGTCCGATGTGTCGTATTGGCTGGACCACACGCACACGGGCAGGTATGGGATTGCCGACCTACTTAGATTATGTTTTCATCTGACGGTTGGCTAGATTAGGTTCAAAGTAATTCAGTGCATTCTTTAATTTCATTGGTGATCCCTTCAGAATTCACGACTTGGTCATATTTTGCTGCTAAATCAACAATCTGTGTCAGGATATTGCTGGTCTGAGGTTATTTGCACTATATTCCTTACGGGTTTGCCTAGCTCTTATGTAACGCGCCACGAAACTTCCAACTTACCCTGAGCCGCAGACATAAGACACAAAAGGGTTAGTGAGTACGCCACGCCAAGCATCCTCGCCACCGCCATGCTTGATGCCATCTGAGCTGCTGAGCACCGCCTTGGTGTGTGCTGGGCTCAGGGCTCGCGGCTGTTGTTTCTGGGTGACACCTGCTGCATGCACACGTGTGGTGCTGCACTATCACAAATTCACAATGATCATCCTCATCCCCCAACACACACACAAACAAGCAAACAAATAATAATAAGTTTTCTTATTTTGTTATGCTTTATTCTGAAAATAATTACCATGTTTCGTTTTTTTACCCTGTTAATTCAAACGGACTAGTACATCAGATATCTTCATAACTATGACGTGCTAGAATTAGGAAATGGGAAATAATATTATAGGAGAGAGAGAGAGAGAGAGAGAGAGAGAGAGAGAGTAATCATACGTTGAGCGGTCTGCCCCAGACAAGGCACCACACACACACACACACACACACACACACACACACATATGTGCCCGGTAGCTCAGTGGTTAGAGCGCTGGCTTAACAAGCCAGATGACCTTCGATTCCCCCGGGTGGAGATATTTGGGTGTGTCTCCTTTCACGTGTAGCCCCTGTTCACCTAGCAGTGAGTAGGTACGGGATGTAAATCGAGGAGTTGTGACCTTGTTGTCCCGGTGTGTGGTGTGTGCCTGGTCTCAGACCTATCCCAAGATCGGAAATAATGAGCTCTGAGCTCGTTCCGTAGGGTAACGCCTGGCTGTCTCGTCAGAGACTGCAGCAGATCAAACAGTGAATTACATGCAGTACTATTACTTCTGCTACTTCTACTGCTATTACTACTACTACTACTACTACTACTACACTTCCTGACACACTTCCATTCCTTATTTCTTCCTCCTATCACTACACTTAATATATTTTAGGCTAGCAACAGCAGGAAATGCCCAGGAAACACTGAAAATTGAAGGTAATGTTGAGTAGTTGACACGGAGAGGGACGGGGGTGGGAGGGGCTGGGTCTTGGTCCGAGTCATGGTGGAAGCCGGGCGGTCTGAACGTCTTATTTAACACAACAATGGCCTATTTATCTGTTTTTGTGGTTGATTCTGGCTTTGCTTCACTCTCTGGGTCTGGAAACATAGGGGAGTGCAGGCAAAACATTGATGGACTGACCTGCGGGTGGAAGGCATTACTGAGGTGCCCTTGTGCCCAATATTTACGTACGCAGTTCATTTTAAAAATAGCGAGAAGAAAAAGGGTGCCTACACTGGAATGCACTACATTTTTAAACGCAACAAATACTTTAACTAATAACCAAAATATAATAACGTTACCGGGTCGATTGTTTACTAAACGATGTCCAAGGAACGGTCTTTTTCTCAAAGTAACGGCTCACAAACACATCATAATGTCGTGAAGGAAAGCACAGCCACACTACGTCATGTTACATTTTCTGAATACGATTATTTATTTTTTTTGCATTTCACACAAATAAAGAAAACACAGATTCCTAGTCGTTTAAAGATTTTTGTTTTGTATTCTGGTACCGTTAAGAATTTTGAATTTGAAAATACGATTAGTTATACTAAATTTTATTTAATATTATTACTTGGGGCATGTTTTTCATATCTTTTACGTGTTTTATCAAGCACCAAAACAATCTTGGGCCTGCTAATTAAAAAAAAAAAAACGTTATATTCTATATAGTGACTAATATTTTTTCGATATAGAAAAACACAGCTAGTTCCGATTCTATTGTTGCTTGAAACTTGCTTTACTATGCTAATAAGAAATAAAATGTCAAAACAATGCCAACTCCATTAATAAAAGATAAATATTCTTACCTTTACGCCAAGATTTTTTTTTTTTTTTTTTTTTTTTTACACGCCCGGTGAGTGACTCCACCTCGTCCGCCCTCACTCTCACACTCCACCTCTCCCTTGCACTTCCTTTTCCTCCACCGCCTCCTATACCCAGAGCCCAGAAAACTCCTAGAAACACATGCAAAACCCGAGCAATACGTTTAAAGAATCGTTTCCACAACACTGGAGATGGCGGGGCCCAGCGGGGCGGAGCTGGGCGGGTGCTGTACGGGGCAGGAGCAGGCCAGGAGTGGGGTGGAGATTGGCGGAGAGGGTGTGGGACGAAGGAGGTGAGCGGGAGCGGAAGGGTACAGGATACCGAATTTGGTGGTATGGTGTGGTGTCGTGTGGTAGGTTATGGTGTGTATTAGCGGAGGTGGTGTGGTGTGGCGGCGGCGGTGGTGGTGATTTGGTATGGTGATAGCTACAAACTGAACAGCCGTGTGTGTGTGTGTATGGTGTGTGCAGTCTCTGCCGAGCGCCAGACGTTACCCTACGGAACGAGGTGGTGATCTTCGGATGTGGACGGCGGCGGTGGTGGTGATTTGGTAGGTGAACAGTGATAGCTACAACCATGGTCCTCTGAACCCAGCCCACTGAGCTACCGTGTGTGTGTGTGTGTGTGTGTGTGTGTGTGTGTGTGTGATAATAATAATAATAATACTAATAATAAATAATAATAATAATAATAATAATAATAATAATAATAATAATAATGATAATAATAGCCGAGAGAGTGAAAATATACATTGAAGGGACACATAATGAAAACAAATAGTTCTAGAGTATATGCAATTACGTGTGATAGAGATCATTATAAAGCTATGTAATTATGAAGGCAAGAAGAGTAAAATGAAATCTTAAAGGATTTTTACCTAATGTACAAATAAAAACATGAATCTGAATGTACATGTAACAAAGTTGATTACGAATTAATGAATTTGACAATAATAGCAATAGTGCTTTTCATGGAAAGGTCGGTGGTGGGAGATGGTGCGGGGACAAGCTTGGTGTGGTGGCGGATTGCTCGTTGTGGAGTTGGGGCGTCAGGGGGTGGGAAATAGGTTGTTGAGTAGTTTGGTTACAAATTGCTGTAACTGTAGCGGGCCGCAGATTCAGTTGGGTGAATGCATCCTAATAGTTAATACAATTGGGGCCAAAAATATTTTTAAAGTTCCCTTCTGTATTTTCTCAAATTTATTTATTTATTTATTTTTATTGATTTATTTTGTTTATTTATCTATTTTTGTATGTAATAGTTAAGGAGGACGACCAGACAGGGAAGGCATAACTTAGTTTGGGTAAAATAAATGTGTTAAAAGTTGTACTAAGTCGCTGGCTGGAATCCCTAACATCTTGAAAGTTCGTAACATATATAAACGGCAATTTGATGAGATGTAAGAATTGACAAGTGGATCCAAATTTAATTTATCGTTAATTATTATATCTAATAATTTGGTTGAATTGATAACTTCTATGGTGTGATCTTCCAATTTGAGGGGTGGTCGGGGGGCTTGGCTTTGATTCTAGATTAAAATGCATGATTACAATCTTTGTCTTGCTGAGGGTGACATTGTTAAGGCTGGTCCAAGTTGTGATTGGGTCAAAGGTTGACTGAATACTGCTGTGCTGTAGTCAGGACTGGTGTTGGTGATGCATGAGGACAGATGCTACAGGAGAGGACAACCACAGCCTGAGAGTTGAGAAGCCCAGGGTTCAACCGTGCGGCGAGGCACCCGGGAACCATTACATAGAAGCGAATGTGACACTAGCGAGCAGATCAGAGCAGGAGTGACCGATCAATGTTCGTGTGTCTACGAGACACCGTTTCCATTGGTGATGCTTGACGCGATGGTGGTATCGTCAACGGATTTTCAGCATGATCTGTGTGTGTATGTGTGTGTAATTCACTGTTTGATCTGCTGCAGTCTCTGCCGAGACAGCCAGACGTTACCCTACGGAACGAGCTCAGAGCTCATTGTTTCCGATCTTTGGATAGGCCTGAGAACTGGCACACACCACACACCGGGACAACAAGGTCACAACTCCTCGATTTACATCCCGTACCTACTCACTGCTAGGTGAACAGGGGCTACACGTGAAAGGAGACACACCCAAATATCTCCACCCGGCCGGGGAATCGAACCCCGGTCATCTGGCTTGTGAAGCCAGCCCTCTAACCACTGAGCTACCGGGCCGGTGTGTGTGTGTGTGTGTGTGTGTGTGTGTGTTTACCTAGTAATGGTTTAGGTGGGGGTAATAATCTTACAGTATCCTGTTTCTATACCGTAAGGTAAAGTGCTTAGGTGGTTGTAACAATCGGCAACCGCTGCGAGCGTTTGGACATCCTGTCCCTGGTTCCAGTAAAACTCGATTCCTGCAAATATCAATTTATTCACAAGTAGAACACACAAACGGTCTAACAACAAGGAACACAATAATCTAATACGAGGAATGTATCTGTTTCATCTCCACTAACTGATCGATGCCAGATTATCCTGTTAGGCAATAATGTTTTTTTTTTTTTTTTCAGAGAAATGATTGAATTTAATCTAACAAAGTCGCATATAATCCCGAAAGTGCGCAGGTGGTACCACCTGGAAGGTCTTCGTGTACCGCTAATGGTACGCGTACCACAGGTTGGAAACCATTGATCTACATACAGAATAGTTTCGAGGGAAGTGATAGATTAACGAGCGTGGGATCGGCACTGATATTATACTGACAAGTTCCTTTCTGATAACAGTATCGAAACACCAGAAGAAATACTATAGTCTTTAGAAGATAAGAATGAAATGTATACTAAGTGAGTATAGTTCTGATATGAAAAAAGAAACCGTAAACAAAATCGCATGAGGGAAGTGGCGTTGGCAGAACGCAAGCTAGTAGTGATGTCGATGGGAGCGTGCGTCACTGCGCGGAAGCGTTGCACCACGTTGGGGCAACTCGTGTATTGCATCACGTTTCTCCACGAAGGAATATAAAGGCTTAGTCAGTCCCGGGCCCGGACCGTCACCCGCACCAGCATTCAGTGTGCAATAGTAGCGTAGCGATACAGTAGCACAGCCTCGTCACGGGGATGTCTTGCACAGCCACAGAAGTCGAGACTAGTCTTGTCGGTACAGAGATGAGTGAGGTGCTCACACCGCCCGACGCCAAGACCATCTGTTCCTTCTACTTAGAGGGAAGGTGTCGCTTTGGTGAGCAGTGCCACAACGTTCATCCTGCGGGCGTGGTGCCGTCGAGGATCATCAAGCCCAAGAGAGTAGTGAAGAGCGAGCGCCAAGAAACCGACGAAAAGAAGCCTCCTCTAAGGACTGCTGGCGATGTGAGAAAAAGAATTCAGTGGGATGTAGATCTTCCCAAGGAACATTTCACAATCGGGTACCTAGACAGATTCACTGGTGTGGTGGAGAAGCCCTTCACTGCCTTCACGTGGGAACATCTGTCCATGGTGGATCTGGACCAGCTGGCGATACCTCAGCATCGCATTCAGTACTACAAGTATAAGAATGTCAAAGTTTGGGACAAGAGTGAGCGGCTGGACCTCGTGTTTGGCAGCGCGGGCGGCAACACCACCATTGGAGAGGTGATCCAGAGAGTGGAGGATGAACTGGCCAAGCATACCTGTGTTTCTGATGAGGACTGTGAGTGACCTACAGATGGAAGGAACGTAGCCTGGCTTCAGAATACACTTGTTTAATTGATTTCCGAAAGGCAGAATCTGAGGAGTCTTATCTCATCTCTCTGAGAGAGAGAGAGAGAGAGAGAGAGAGAGAGAGTTCCTCCGTGTGAGCGATGCCTGACAACCATTCACTTGGTAATCGATGATTCGTCGTTACTTTGTTACTGGTGGCTAAGCTTCGTGTGGTTTGTGCCTCGTTATCTACGTTATCTCTTATCGAGAATGACCACTGATAATAAAATATTGCTTATTGAGATACTACAATAAAGGATACGAAAAGGAAGTAACTTTTTTTTTTCTATGCAGTCATACACAAGTTCCCCTCCCCCCCTCTCTCTCTCTCTCTCTCTTTCTCTCTCTCTCTCTCTAGGAATAAAAATTTCATCACCGATTTATTAATTTATTCAGCATAACAAAAATATTAAATATCAGAGTAAACAGTTCAGCGGTCCAGGGCTGCACAGAGAGACAGTCTGTGGATCCTGGTTTGCTTTGCGGCGTCCCTGGGTTCAGCTCACAGTGTGTGTTGGATAGGATCCGACACAGACGATCCTCTGCATCTGAAAAGCTCGTGACTCTCTCGTGTCATGTGATGCAATGTGGGGAGGAAGGCAGGGTGGAAATGGTGCATGTTGTGGCGCATCAGTGAAGTGGTCTGGTGAAAAAAAAAAAAAAATAGTATGAGTAAGGTAAGAGTTAACAATATTTCACTCCTCTTTTACTAATAAATTCTGGGACTCCACGACTGCTTCTGTATTTTCGACTCTAATTCTTTGAAGAGAAGTTCTAAGACTTTTTTTTATAATTCCGTAGGCTTTTTTTTTATTAGGGATTAGCACCTCAGTAGGCCCATTTTGATATGTATTGTTGTCCTTGCCCAGTATCCCACTTGCAGAAAAGATATGAGTAAATAGTAAGAGGAGGAGGAGTGCTGGCGTGGTCTCTAATCTTACTCACCCGGTGTAACGCTCGATGAAGTTTACGAAGTTGGCAACGTTGACATAGACACCCGGCACGTCTCCCTGGGCGCAGCCAATGCCCCACGCCACCAGACCCACCACCGTGTAGCCGTTGTTCGTTGGGCACACCAGCGGGGAACCTCCGTCTCCCTGTAATGACACACTTTTCTTAGTCACTCTCCGGCACACACTGGGTCTTGTTTAGGATCATATCCTGAAATACTTCTGCGCTGCATTTCCACTACTTTCAAAAGGCTCTGATTGAAGTAGCACGGTTTGTTTAGGGTGTTTTTAAGATTCAAGTGACGAATTAAGAAATATATCATCAACAGTAGAAACAAATTTGAGAACCCGGCTAAAAACCTCTGTGATTTTTTAATAATAGTGGTGGTAAGAGAGTAAATTATTTCAGAATACATGTTTTTACATCGTGTCACACCAAGCTTTAATCTCCCTCCCACAGGAGAAAGCCGCCGAGCCTCACCGAGCAGGCGTCCTTGCCCTCAATGCCACCGGCACACAGGAAAGAGTTGCTATCCAACACGAAATCTTCTCCTAGTCGTGTCCTTCTCAGGCGACTCTGGCAGGTGAATCGCTCCACAATGGGGACGTCCACCTCCTTCAGGATGCTTTGGAATCGGCCACTTTCGAAGTTGTCTTTTCCCCATCCTGACACGAAGCACCTGCAGGGGAAAGAATTCGTCAGGTAATATGCTCATCTGCCTTTTCCGTTATTAGTCAAAGAATTACGATTGAGTGATTGATAGGTTGTCTGAGTGAAGAAACCGCAGCAATGGGCCAATCTCTTGCTGTAGTTATAATGCATGTTGCCATAGTTGTTTCCAGCATCACGTAACACACGATGCTCCAGAGTTCTTTATTTACGAAAATTACGCAAGAATCAAAACTTAGCGTTGCGTATAATTACTGATGCGTCCACGTCATGTTATACTGCAAGTTCCGAGGGGCATTTCCACTCGTGCGTGTGTATGTACAGTACGTACCGGTTTTGTCCCTCGAACGTCTGGCCTTGGTTTGGCAGGCAGGCGAGACCGATGTGCGGGTACTGGTTGGTGTTGACGGGTCTATCCAGCTCCAGCAGCGCCACGTCGTTCACCAAAGATTTGCTGTTGAAGTTGGGATGAATGATGATATTCCTGACGCCGACATCCAGGTGGGGGAATTGAGGGTTGTCTACTGGCTGCTTCAGGTCGTAGTCTCCCAGACGGACTTGAATATTTCTGGAACAGATGCGAGACAATCACATAAGAAAAAATCACAAAAAGCCAACAGCCCTGCACGTGTCATTCTCTTCGTAAAACTTATATATCTTCTTATCATTCCAATCCTTTAAAGCTCCCAGCTCCGTTAGATAAACTCATAAGAACACAAGAGAAGCCGCAAAAAGCCATCAGAACTACACGTGGAATTCCTTCATAAAGCACATCTACCTATACCCACCTATTATCCTAATCCATAAATCGGTGTAACTTTCAAACCTCAAACACTGCCAACTCAGCACTAACAACCTAATTCCTGAGTCTATTGGTGTGTACTTCCCTGTGGTCAGTCAATCAATCAATCTCACCCTACGCAGACTTATCTATACCTGTTTTCATGTCTGAATCTGAGTGAAGACTGACGAATGAATCAAAGACTTTCCATACACTATTCAGATCTACAGAAATAGAAGAGTGCGTCAATTGGTGTTAAGGCCATTAAGTGACTAACCTGGTGGTAATCTTATGAGCGGCGGTCAGCACCCACTGGTTATTAATCAGCACTCCACCTCCCAGATATCCATTGTTTGAAGCGTTCAGCACCACGGTCATCCACGGGTACTCGCCGAAGTCAGCCTGGGACACAGCAGGGGGAGAGACAAACGTGAGATAAGTGGCTATGGAAAAAAGGTGACAGTTTGATGCAAAGGAATGAAGAAAAGTTGAAAGACAGCCTGTCCTACTGATCATTGCTCACCGTGATAGTTTAACGCAGGATAGAAAGACGAGCGTACTATGAATGAATGAATGGAAAGCTGGAATGTTTTTTATACGAAGAGAATAAGGAAAAGTCGAAAAAAAGCCACTCACGTCCGCCAGTCACTGCTCACACCATAACAATGTACCGAGTAGTCCCAAGGAAGACAGTCTTGACTCTAATGACTGTACGAGAAAAGTTACAGAGTTGACTCTAATGACTACGAGAAAATTTACGCTGATAGTGAGATTTATTGACAAACCGCCGGGGAAGGAGATGAATAGCACACACTAGGAGCATGTTGGGCTGTTGGAGAATCAGGAGGAACTACAGTGGGCAAGAATAAGTTAAGACTGGTACTGTAGTGCACGGGCACTAACAGCTGACACATAAGAACTAGCAAAAGACTGATGTGTATTGACTATAGTCTGTCCACTCTAAAATGGCACCTGTATTGAAAACATAATGTAACTTATTGATAACGTAATTGATTTGATGTGAATAATACCTGTTCTCTGTTGATCAACGCACTTATTACAAGGACAGCTCACGGTTTTCCTCAAGATCTGCCAATCACGCATTCCCTGGGAAACCATTCAAACCCAGACTCAGGAGCTATTTTAGAGTAGACAGATTGTGAATGCTTGAGGTGACAAGGGGCGAGGCGCTAAAACAGTGCCAAGCAGTGTGCCAAGAACTCACCTGTGGAGGAATTGGTTGGAGGTAGTTTGGAACCCGTTGTCTTCCTCCACATTTTCCAGGGAAGGGGACGCCGGGTCCAGGGTCAGTGACATCCCTCAGTCTGCAGCAGCGGATCGTGTTCACCTCGCACTGGCCGTCTATCAGCGGCTGTAATAAGACAAGACATTCTAGTCACTGAAGCCCCTGCACAGTGTGGGGTGGCCTTCACATCACCAGGTTATTGCTAAGGGCTCGTCATGGGTCCTCACTGCCGCGACGCCCTGAGTGACTCACCCTAGTGTTAGCGATACGCGTCACGATGCCAGTGGGTTGTCCCTGCAGGTCAAAGGGACACTCCTGGTTGACGGGAATGCACTGACAGTCCAGGTCCTCGCGCGGCACCACTCCAATGTTGCCCACTGGGGATGGATGACATTAGTATTAACCAATGAACAAAGAAGAAAAGCTCTTCACTTCTCAGACACTGGCATTCTTAATTATTGGAGTATCTGCTTCACAGTTTCGTGCATGAGAGAAATGGAGGAAATTGACACTCACAATTGGGATTACCCCCAGGCACGGGATTCACGCCTAGTTGGTCAGCCACCAGTCCAAGCCTGGTACCCTGGCCAGCCACGCCCACCGCCGCCACCACGCACGCGGCCACGCACACCCACGCCCTGCAATGGACACAAATTAGCTTATACTTCCGGTGAAGATTGACAAAATATGAATGAAGACTAGGGGAAGGAGTATGGATAAGAGGAAGTGACCCATTACAATCCATTCATGTATTTGATGAGGTTAAAAATGATAGATGGTAAACATTAAGTTCGTAATATTAATAGAAGATTGTTGATGAAACATTATTCAACACAACCTAAGATAAGTTTCTTTCTTGTCTCTTCTCGAGTTTCTCCACTAACACTTGGCATCTTCACTCAGATTTTTTTCATTGTACTTTATTATTATCATTACTATTTTTTCCTTTAAGCCGCATGGATATTACGCGTGAGTTTCCACGGCACGAGGCTGGCGTGCTAGGCCTGCACGTGCACTGGATTGGCTCGTCAAGACGGCTGCAATTTTTTGTCCCGACCTGTTTGGCGGCCTCGGGGAAACTTGAGGGACGCGGCACAACACTAGGAAAGAGATTGCCGTCTGCAATGGAGGACGAGGGCGAAGAGCGCAAGCCTTTCTTTATTATTCAATTTTCTAACATTCCCGTGCTGTGTTTTAATGTTGGGTGTTATCAGTGCACGTAATGGCGCACTAGTTAATCATCCTTAGCATCTCGTAAACGAAAATGGGAAAGAAAATGTGTGTGTGTGTGTGTGTGTGTGTGTGTGTGTGTGTGTGTGTGTGTGTGTGTGTGTGTGTGTGTGTGTGTGTGTTTGTGTATGCGAGTGAGTTTATCTCTGATCAATACTTTACTCATGTATTCATTACTTATTGATGTGAGGCAATCTGGATACATAGCACATGGAGATGGCCCTGTAGGTGGTGGTGGTGGTAGTGGACAAGTCACAGTAAGGAGTGGCGCGTGTCCCCAGGCATTGAGGAAGGAAGGGGGGGATTTACCTGCTCTGCCTGAGGTGTGGGAGTCCCGCAGAGAAACAGGTCGTGTTTTTGTCCAGACATGAAGGTGGTTGTGGTGGTGATGGTGGTGGTGTTCCGTATGTTGTTACCGGCCGGAGGTGAGAGGCTGTTGGGGGAGGGAGAGGGAGAGGTGCTATTCCTGCCCCAATCTACAACTAAAATTGTAGTGATCTTATTCCTGGAGGGGGAAGGAGCCACGTGCACACAGCCACCTCCATTCACGGTGTTGGCACTGTCTGTGGCGCGCCTCCCGCTGTGCCCCGCGGCTGGTAAGACGGGACCGAGTGCAGTGGCTGAGTAGCCAAGGTCAGCTTAACGATCCCTGAATAATGGTAATCATCTTGGTTCGCTGGCTGACTCATGTATCTTTACTACCTTTCCCAGTTTCGATCCTTCAATTTATTCATCTTTCCACTGAAGTTTGAATATTTAGATTCCTTGCAGTGCACGAGACTTGAAGGTGTCACTTTATCAGACACGAATGGTAACTGATGTAGGAGGGAAGGTAGTAAGACATGCACGCTCCTTTACCTCAGTGATGCATTGGATCATTTGGTTCGTACGGTGCGTGATCTTCAGGCTTGCGTAATGGCGGCTTTCAAATAGCAGCGGCGGCGACATGGAGCCTCAAGGTCATTAGTTGAGTGATCAGCAAGTTCGTGGCCATCCCAATAGAAGGAACAGCTGACCCTTGGCTGTTTCAATGGCTGTGCTTGCCCGCTTGTTTGTGGGGAAGAGACATCACTGAGTACAAATGACCAGTGACGCTGGTGGCAGTGAGGCTGATGCATGACACTCACTGTTTACCTTTGAGCATGGGTTCAGCCGCAGGCCACCAGTCCTTGTACAGTACTACATGCCAGGCGAGCATCTCTTCCTCCTCCAAACCTGTTGTTGTAGTGGAGAAGGGGGGAATTACTCGATGCACAAAGCGATGCCTGAGAGAGTTGCCCTGAGCTGCATACCAATGGTCCGACAGGAATAGAGAAACCCTCACGCCGGCAAGAAGGCCAGCTCTGACCGCCGCCTCCAGATGCACACAATGAAACATTTTCCTCCTTCTAGCCTGGGTCGCGCAGAGGAAGTGTCTTTGTTATCTGAATTACTTCTGCGCCGCACCTTCACTACGTTCAAAAGACTATAGTTGAAGCTACACGGTTTTTTAAGGCTATTTTTATGGTTCTATTGACAGATTAACACTTATACGTTATCGACAAGAGAAACGTTATTGAAAAGTCAATCTCTATAAATAGAAAACAGTCGTGGTGAGAGAACTAAATATTGGCTACAATGTTGCTTCGCCTTCCGTGGCCACTCAGCCCACACCACGCTTCTCCTGACGTAACAGCGTATGGGTTGCTACTTTGTTGACTCTGACACGCTGGTTAGGTAACACAGACGCGGCCAAGGTAGAAGAGGCTGAACAAGCAGAGCAAATACCTAGAGCAACGAGATAAACAATTAAGACAGCGCGCAAAACTTCCTCTGAGGGTTAGTCATACTGGCATTGATGGCAGTGGTGGTGGGAATACCCTATTGACATACAGGTGGTGCCCAGAGACCGTCCTTAGCATTTTTATGAGTCGTGTGCGCGGCTGCCTCATCCCTTGCTACCCTCCTGCCGCCTCATTTATTATCGCGCCCTTGGCCACCTGCCCTCCCAACTCTCTGTAGGCTTTATGGCCTACTTATTTCAGTTGCAATGAAAATATGCGTAGTCGGATGCCCTGATACTACTACTACTACTACTACTACTACTACTACTACTGCCGCTGCTACTACTGAACAGATAACACTACTCAAGGTAAACGAGGCAAGGACGCGAGGCAAGACGCGCCTTCACATTTCCAGCCTCGGTCACCACTCTCATATTTTTTTTAGTTCACATCTTGATAATCTTGGTAAAGTTTATCCCTGAAGTGTGTGTACGGACTGCTGCTAATAGTATAGAATAGCAGAAAAATAGTTGTACCTACTAGATTAGAAAGGAGGACGGAAGGGAGGGTATGATCTGGTAATATCGCTGTCTTAATTCTTCCCCTCTCACGTTCTCTCTACAGTTTATTTCTATCGATATTAGAATGGCTATGTTATGCTGAGCTTATTAATGGGTAGCTAAGTCCATCCATATATCAACTATAATGCAAAAGACGAAGAATCAGTCAAAGCATTCAATTGAGCCTAAATGTTTTATTCTCAAACACTTCTGCACCGCACTTCCATTGCCTTCAAAAGTCTCTAGTTGAAGTGGCACAAGCTTTTAAGGGTGGTTTTACGATTGTTGTGACAGATGAATACGATTTCTACATTATTAACCAGGGAAACACTCTTTAAAACCCGGCTAATCGTGTCTGTGACCTTGAAAACAGTCGTGGTGAGAGAGCAAAGTTTTCCTGAAAACGGGCCTATGATCCGAATTGAGAAACAGTTTGCTCTCTCACCACGACTGTTTTCCAAGGCCATAGAGATGATAAGCGGGATTTTCAAGAATGTTTCTCCAATTAATAATGTAAAAATCTTGTCACTCTGCAACTAGAACCGTAAAAACACCTTAAAAAATTCGTGCAGAATTAAATAAAGCCTTCTAAAGTAGTGGAGGTGAAGCAATGTAATGTTCTAAGAATACGAACTTAAGTTTCGAACCCTTGAGTGAGAAAGAGAGAGAGATCCCGTCACTCCTTGCAGCCTTGCTCTATACAGCGACCGGAAGACATCGAGGAGGCAAGGTAGGAAGTATCATTAATTTCCCCCATCCTTGTTTTTGTTTAACACGTTTTTACACACCAGTTGAATTTTGCAAGCGCGCGCAGTTCCACGGATGACATTTTGGCATTCTGAGGAGTTAATGTGTCAAGGAATTCTGGCTGTGTTTACTGATGAAGCGGTGGGAGGTCTCGGCTGTGCTCTCGGCCATGATCGGGAGGCTAAGCTATAATATATTCTGTCTGGCGCTTGGTCTCTCTTGTGTCAATGGGAAAGAAAGTGGCGTTGTCCTGTGATTTGTATTGTTATTTAGACCTTGTTTTTTTTATGTTTTGATGTGCATAATCTTGCTATTGAGAGAGAGAGAGAGAGAGAGAGAGAGAGAGAGAGAGCGCTAAGATAGGGTGACGATGACTAGTGAACGAGTCTTGCTCAATAAAACTTTCACTATTGTTTTAAGATCAGTTGTGGAAGGACAAGCACACACACAGTAGAGAGAGAGAGAGAGAGGTGGGATTGGGGGGCGGAGGCGCAGTAATATGAAAGCAGTTGGAGAGAAGGTGGATGTCAGAACGCAAATTTTCAGCATAATCAAATGTTTTGGCGTAAGGAAGGAAAGAAGGAAGCTAACAAGCAAGGAACGAGAAGGATCAACCAAGGACAGACAGACAGACAGACAGACAGACAGACACCTAAACACGTCAGTCTCCGGAAGTGTGTAGTTAGAATCTCTTTAAAGTATGAAACTACTAATTCAGTTGACGAACGACCGTAATTAGGCAAAAATGCAGTACAATACGTAAGAAGGAAAGGTTGGGACAGAGGCAGGAAATTATAACCAAACGTACACTCATTTGTATCTTGAAATAAATGGAAGTAAGAAATAATCACAAACATTTGAGTAGAAAAGCTGGAAGTTTGCGAATTAATTATACTTACGCTACAAATTCAGTGTCATTTATTTACTTTTTTTTTTTTTGTGGTGTTTCTTCCTTCGTATGTAGTACCTGAGTGTTCCTTCTCCTTTCCTTCCTCAAGTCAATGTAGTTATTGTGGTTTACCAAGCGTGGCTCTTCCTTGTGTAACAAATGTTATGTAGTGATACCTTATGCTTTATGTTATTGTTGTGGTGGTGATGGTGAGGAGGTTAAGGTGGTAATCTTACACGAGAGTCAGCCAACACAGTGTACTTTTTATCTTATTCCCTCCCCCACTCTCTCTCTCTCTCTCTCTCTCTCTCTCTCTCTCTCTCTCTCTCTCTCTCTCTCATCGGAGCGTATGAGAACACAGACGGAAGGAAGAGGAATGAGTCACGTCTCGAGTCTTTGTGCTTGTGTGGCGCTTGAGAATGGCTTTGTCAGGCGGCCATGGCTCGTGGAGAGAGAGAGAGAGAGAGAGAGAGAGACGGACGGACGGACGGACGGAGGGGAAACGTAAAGATGTTTTTTCCTTCCAGTCATGTTGGGGAAAAAAAATGGAGAATTTATTTACATAGGGTTAACGTGTGTGTGTGTGTGTGTGTGTGTGTGTGTGTGTGTGTGTGTGTGTGTGTGTGTGTGGCCAGAGAGATAGTATCGTGTACTATCTTTTTTGTGTCGTCTCTTAATGGAATTCACCCTCACATTCATTCTTTTCCTATAGTTCTCTTCCCGCCCGCATGACATCTGGCGCGGAGGTGGTGAAGGGAGGGGATAGGCCTAATGGGGAAGGGAAGGATAAGGGGTAGGGGGTGACACACAGGCCTTTCTATAGTAACCCCGGACGTGCCTACACCGCTGGGACAATTGTAGCCTACGTATCTAAGTACAAGGCCGAGACTGTTCAAATTGCCACTCCTCCTCGCCTTGACTCTTCACCCTAGAGTGTTTAAGGACGCTTCGAACTCCTTCAGTACGAGGACACGTTTCCATATTAATTCTGCTTACTACTTGGTGATTTTACACAGATTCAGAATCTTACGTGGGGATTGATATAGTGAAGATTCTGGCCTTTAAGCCTTTCAGTACCATAAGGCGTTTTCATATTAATTTTTCTTAAGTATTTGGTGATTTTGTTCAGATTTAGAAACTTACTTGGGGATTAAAATAGTGGAAATTCTGGCCACCAATTTTCTAACTTCCATAGATCCTTATGTCAGTAAAATCGTCTAATCATATCCAAAACTCAAGGTAAAAATGCGTCCCAGTGCTGAAGGGGTTAAGGACTCTCGATTTTGCTTACTATTTGGTGATTTTATACAGATTCATAAACTTAACTTGGGAATTAAAATAGTGAAAATTCTGGCCATCAATCTTCTAACTTCCTAATGTCAATAAAATAGTCTAATCATACCCAAAACTCAAGGTAAAAATTCGTCCCAGTACTGAAGAGGTTAAGGACTCTACGAAGGATTGTTCTCAAAAGCCACAGAGAAACTATTAGTCGTATTTTCTTGTTATTTTGTGTTTGATAACGTTGGATCTGTTAAATTATCACAGTCAATCTTGATTTTTTCACTGGAGAATACAAGTAGTGAAGATTTTAGTGGCAAGATGCTTGCAGTCGCTGTCATTCCCCTGCTATTACTACTCTCTATCGTTCATGCTTCTTACCAATGCCTCTTTAACCCGTATTCTGAAACGCTTTGTTCTCAACTATTTTTCAAGGCCACTGAAATTATTAGCGGGGTTTTCAACAGTGTTTGCCTAGTTAATAATGTAGAAATTTTGTCATTCTCTCTTTAGCATCATAGAAACACATTAAAAAAGCGTGTAAACTTCAATAAATCCTGAAATAGTGGAAGTGAAGCACAGAAGTGTTTGAGAACACGATCCTCTTTCTCCTTCAGCGGCATCACGTCACGCGCGTGCATGCAGGAGTGGCATCTTCTTCCCGCTGCAGAGGGGAACACGATGTGATCCAACTCTGTCAAATGAAAACGAAATATGGCTCTTCTTTTATTTGTCAAATAGAACAAAAATACGCAGGTTTTATTCGCTCTTTTTTCGGTGTTGGTGTGTCAGCATTATGATACTAACTCCTTCAGTACTGGAACGCTTTTTTACCATGATTTTGGGTACGATTAGACGATTTTTAAATACATTCGGAAGGGTCTACGGAGGTTAGAACATTACTGGCCAGAGTCCTCACTATTTTAATCTCCACACATAAGTTTCTGAAGCTGTATAACATCACATAGTAAGGAAAATAAATATAGAAACGAGTCATGATACTGAAGGAGTTATTATTTTTTTCGTTGTGGTAGGATAAAATAGAGAAATGTCGCCTCTTGCTACTATATACGTTGTTACTGAGGGCTGCTGTGATCTCGCTTGTAGAATTCTAACGTTTAATCACTAAGGGAAAAAAAAAATCAGAACATATACGGCGTCTGGTCTCCCTTTGCGTCGCTACTGATGACCGTAATCTCAGTTTTAAAGAGGAACCAAACTAGTATTTCGTATGGTACTGTACAATCTTAGAAAATCCACTTCTTTTCACTTGTATGCCTTGTTGCTGAGGGTTGAGATCACAGCTGTTAAATTCTACTGCTTGTTTATTGCTGGTTATAAAATCGTAAGGTGCGCGGCGGAACCAGAAAGTCACATACCTCATGATGCTACTGCTGGTGCGTGTGTCGGTGGTTACTCGGCACACGTAGGTACTCCCACACGGCGCCAAGGCAGAGGATACACAGGACTGGTGGTGCTGGAAGAGTGGCCTTACTTTTATCCAGGCGGGAGTTGCCAGCCAGTGATATGCGTCAATTACATAATGCACACCGCTCGTCATAGCTGCCAGTGCTCTTATTTATTATTATTCATGGTTTACTGTCCTGTACGTCCTTTCCACAGATGTTATTGGTTTAAATTATGTTGTTTCGTGTGTTGCGCCGCTCCACCTGGACTAGAAAAGTTTTGTTCTCACCGCTAATATTTACAAACGCCACAGATGACTAGCTAGTTTTTGAAGAGTACGTGTCTTGTTATTTCCTTCAGTACTAGGACGCTTTTTTACTGTGAGTTTGGGTACGATTATACGATTTTATTTACGTTATGATCTGTGTATGAAGGTCAGAAGATTAATGGCCAGTCTTCACTATTTTAACCCTCACACAAGTTTCTGAAGCTGAATAAAATCACCAAATATAATAAGCAGAATGAATATGGAAATGAGTCACGATATTGAAAGGGTTAACCGTGTAGAAATAATGTTAATGCATCACTAGAACCATAGCAACGACCTTGAAAACCCATGTCGCGAGGAAGAAGTGTTTAAGAATGCAGTTCTTGCCCACTCACTCCTCTAGTATATATGCCTCCCGCGTAACTATGCTAAGGCACAAAGCATCACCTTCTAAGACCACAGATTGATTAGAACTCAGGCCACCTTGTCTTAACCTGGCACATCTACCTCGGCAGCCACGCATCGCTCACTCCCTAGATCATAAAAGGTGGTGATGGTGGCTATACGTGTGTCCCTGCGAAACGTGAGCAGACGGGACGGAATGTAGCACCCTGAAGGACCCCGCCGCCGTCGAAGTGAAGAGCGATAAAGTAAATGCATGAATGGACAGGGAAACGGCCCGTGGATGGAGTATGAGGAAATGCATCAGTAAGAATAGAGAGATGGATAAGCAGTCGAACAGATTGATAAAGCTTTAGAGAATAAGAAAGTATCACAGTGTTCGAGACAGACATACCGATAGAGAGAAAGTAAGAGAGAAAATAAAGGCATGTCCCATATTTACCGCCAGAGAGAGAGAGAGAGAGAGAGAGAGAGAGAGAGAGAGAGAGAGAGCATTTGATAGGGTGCCTGAGATATGCAAAGCTCACCTTCACCTTGTTCTACAGTTTATAAGGGCGGTGCTTCAGACACAGTTAACAGAGGTTGCTGCCCCGCCCTACAGACAAGCTTGGTGTTACTGTTGTTGCCTTTGTCGTGTTTGTGGTGCACGAAAAATGTGTCCCTCATCTACTTTCTGGCTTCCCTCCTTCATTTCTTCCTTCAATTCTCGTCTTGAATTTGTCCTCCTTCCTTCGTGTTTCGTCTCTTGGTGTTGCTGTTGTTGCTTGTGGTGCGCGATCTATCTTTGCCCCTCTGACTTTCTTTTACTCTCCTCCTCCATTTCTTCCTTTAATTCTCGTCTTGAATTTGTCCTCCTTCTTCCTTCGTGTTTCGTCTCGTTTATGTGTTTCTTAATTGTCTTATAGTGTCTTGTGTGTATACTTCCTTACTTCCTTCCTTTATTTTTGTCTTCAATTCTCATCTGATATTCGTCCTTCTTTCGTGTTTCGTCTCTTGGTGTTACGTCTTGTCTCACCACGGTGTCTTGAGAGCACTTTCCTACTTTCCCTTGCGTTTCTATCTTCAATTCTTGTCTAATTATCCTCCTTCCATCGTCATTTCGTCTCGTCTTGGTGTTTCTTGTCGCACGGTGTCTTGAGAGCACTTTCCTTCCTACTTTCCTTTGTGTTTCTATCTTCAATTCTCGTTTGATATTTGTCCTTTCTTCGTGTTTCGTCTCTTCTTGGTGTGTCTTGTTACGATGAGCACTTTCTTACTTCATTCCTTCATATCTATCTTCAATTCTTGTCTGATATTTGTCCTTCTTTCGTGTTTTGTCCCCCCCTCCTTTTTTTTTCTCACGGTGTTTTGCGAGCTTTTTCTTACTTTCTCTTGTATGTCTTCCTTTAATTTTCGTTTGACTTTCCTCCTTCCTTCCTCGTGTTTCGTTTAGTCTTGGTGTGTCTTGTCTTACGTGAGCACTTTCTTACTTCATTCCTTCATATCTATCTAAAATTCCCGTGTGATATTTGTCCTTTCTTCGTGTTTTGTCACCTTTTTTTTTTTTTCTGTGTTTTGCGAGCACTTTCTTACTTTTTTGTTGTGTGTTTCTATCTTCAATTCTCGTCTGATATTCGTCCTTCCTTCGCGTTTCGTCTCTTGGTGTTTCTTGTTTCGCGGTGTCTTGTGAGTACTGACCTGCCACGTGTAGACAAGTATTGACTAGTTTGTTTTTTTCATTAGTTGTGTTTTTATTTTTATTGTGGTTAGTTCTTGGTTGTGTTTGCTTTGTTTGTGCTTTGTTTGTGCTTTTGTGTGTTTTGAATGTGGTTCTGTGTGTTTTACTGGTTTTATTTTTGTTTTTTATTGTTTTTTTTATTTTGAATGTGGTCAGTTCTTGGTTGTTTTGTTTGTGTTTTGTTTGTGTTTTGTGTGCTTTGAATGTGGTCAGTCGTGTGTTTTATGAGTTTTGTTTTTTGTCTTTTTTTTTTTTGTTGTTTTTACGTGGTCGGTTCATTGTTTTGCTTTTGTTTTGTTGGTTTGGATTGCCGTGTAGGTCAAGAGGCTGTTTCCTAATGTTCCCTTGTACTAATCCTCTTTACGTTTGTTTCTGTACGCTATCAAGTTAAAAAGTATTCAACATTTAGCCTTATTTACTTACATGTATTGAAATAGTATACAAATCGAAGCAATAGAAGAGAAAGATAAATAAGATCTTCAGTTTAACGACTCCTATTTGGACTGCTCTACCTTGTTCATGACTGGAGTGCCCTGACCTACTTGCTCTCTCCCTCCTTCCTCTCTCCCCCCCTGTCCTCCTCCTCTCTCTTCCCCCTGCCTTTCCTATTCCTCCCTCCCCATTCCCTGTCCTCTTCCTCCCACTTCAATCTCCTTTGTCCTCTTCTTTCTTCCCTCCCTCGCTCTCTCTGCTCTCTCTTTCCCTCCCTTCCATCACAGCCTCATCACTACCTTGCCTTGCCTTACCTTACCTTACCTTCTCTCTTCCTTTACATCTTCCCCTACCTTCTCTCCCTATTTCTTCCTTTATCCTCTGATATTAATACATTTTTCTTACCTTCTCTCTATCTCTTCTACCCTTCTTCCTTGCCTTACTTAACCTTCTCTCTTCCTATACATCTTCCCCTACCTTCTTCTTCCCTTTCATATTCATCTCTCCCTATTTCTTCCTTACCCTCTGCCGTCAGTACATTTTTCTTAGCTTCTCTATCTCTTTTATCTTTCTCCCTCACTATACCTTGCCTTAAATTAACCTTCTATCTGTTATCTTCCCCTATCTTCTTCCCATTCATATTCATCTCCTCCTTTCTCTTCTTCTACCCTCTGCTATATATTTTTTTTCTTACCTTTTCTCCTCTTATCCCTTTTGCCCTTTCTCTCCCTCAGTGTACCTATTCTTTATTACTTTCCTGATTCCCCATCCCAAAATCCACCTGGACATATCCCATTCCACGTACACAGCGCTTTCTCTTGTCTTTTCGTTGTCGTGGCTTGTTGGGGCAGCAGGAGGCGCGTGGTGGGAAGGATCTCTCTCTCTCTCTCTCTCTCTCTCTCTCTCTCTCTCTCTCTCTCTGATCTATATTTATGGGGATTTTTGTAGTTTTTTTGTCTATCAAGTTTTGTTGGTGAGGAAAACGAGGCTAGTAGGAAATAAGATATGGAGACACAGGAAGTTCCACGGAATTATATACTCTCTCTGTCTCTCTCTCTCTCTCTCTCTCTCTCTCTCTCTCTCTCTCTCTCTCTCTCTCTCTCGTGTGCGTGTGCGTGTGTGTGTGTTTCTCAAGAACAGGTTAGGTCAAGCAACATTAGATCAAGTTTATATAAAGGTTTGCATGGGTTTCTCCTCCTCGCTTGGTCGTGCGTGGCTGAGAGTTTTTATTTGATTTTATTTCTTATTCTATTTTGACGGGATTAGTTGGGGGCGACTGATTAGAAAAAGGGAAAAAAAAAAAAGGAGGAAACTTTCTGGGAAGTAAAATCTTAAAGTGTTACGAGGGAAAAGGCCGAGGAGGAGGAGGGGGAGGAGAAAGAGAAGGAGAAAGAGGAGGAGGTGGAGAAGGAGGAGGAGAAGGATTGAAGGTAAACAAGCTTGACTAGTATGAATCCAGGAATATTATACAGAAAAAAAAACACACACACACACACACACACACACACACACACACACACACACACACACACACACACACACACACACACACACACACACACACACACACACACACACGAATGAATTTCTTACCGGGAAAACAAAACGAATTATAGAGAAAAAAAAAAATCCCTTGCTTGTACAGGTTAAGTTTCCCCGCTCGCCATTCTCCTCTAAAACTTAACCAAGAAAATAAAGATACACGAAAGAAAAAAAAATAGAAAAGCACAAGCCAGAAGAATGTGGAAGTTTATGAAAGGAAAAGAGAAACACGAACAAGAAAAGAAACGAAGGAATATAAAGAAGAAAAAGAAGTAAAATATGTGAGATTGTAGGTCTGAGAGGAAGAATGAGAGAGAAGTAAGAAGTGTGGAAGGCAGGAGGAGGTGGAGGGGAGGAAGAAGAGGAAGGAGGGAGGGAGTGTGGGTGGATGGGAGGAAGAAGAGGAAGGAGGGAGGGGAGGGAGGGCTGGAGGAGGGAAGAGGCGGGATTCCCGCATTGCCTCGACAACAGAGAGAGAGAGAGAGAGAGAGAGAGAGAGAGAGAGAGAGAGAATGTGTATGAACTAAACACGCAAGAAAGAAGGAAGGAATAAGAGAGAGAGAGAGAGAGAGAGAGAGAGAGAGAGAGAGAGAGAGAGAGAGAGAGAGAGAGAGAGAGAGAGAGAGAGAAACTAGTCATCATACACACACACACACACACACACACACACACACACACACACACACACATACATATTTGATGCGTAAAATATAGAAAAAAAAAAAAAGATGCAATTTTACTCATGTCATCATTTTCCTTGCATGAATCTTCACCTGGCCATCAACTGTGCCTTTCTGGGCTGGAGATTTTAAGGCCCACTTCTTTTCTTTGCAGGTTTACGTATGACAGGATTTGTGTTGTTGTGTTTGTATTGATTGTTGTCTACACTCACTCTTCTCTACCTAACCTTGTACAATATATATCTCTCTCTCTCTCTCTTCAGTTTAGTCTTGTTTGTTTCGTCATTTCTTCACTTACATTCATCATTGCCTTCTTTTCGTCCTTCCTTTTCCTAGTTCGTCACCTTCCTACCTACAGTCTGTCTACTCTAACACGGCTCCTGGATTTAAAACGTTGTAGCTTATTGATAACGTAATCGATTTGATGTGAATAATACTTGCTCTCTGTTGATCAACGCACTTACTACAGTAGAAAGAGGAAGAGTAGAAGGTAGAAGAAGAAGAAGAAGAAGGAGGAGGAGGAGGAATAGAAGAGGAGGACTAAAGGTAGAAGAAGAGGAGGAGGAGGAGAAGGAGGAATAGAAGAGGAGAACTAAAGGTAGAAGAAGAGAAGGAGGAGGAGGAGGAGGAATAGAAGGAGGACTAAAGGTAGAAGAAGAGGAGGAGGAGGAGGAGGAGGAGGAGGAGGAGGAAAAGGAGGAGGAGGAATAGAAAAGGAGGACTAAAGGTAGAAGAAAAAGAGGAGGAGGAGGAATAGATCACCGTTTTCCTCAAGATCTGACAACCACGCACTCCCTGGGACACCATTTAAACCCAGACCAAAGAGCCACTTAGAGTCTATAGACACACTATACTTCGTCACCTTCCTTCCTAGTTCATTACCTTCCTTCCTTCATACCTTCCTTCCTTCCTTCCTTCCTTCCTTCCTTTCTTCCTTCCTTCCTTTCTTTCCTTCCTTCCTTCCTTCCTTCCTTCCTTCCTTCCTTCCTTCCTTCCTTCCTTCCTTTCTTTCTTTTTCTTTCTTATTTACTTCTTACTTTGTGTTTCTCATTCTTCTATACTCCTCAGGGAAAGAAATCTAGAAAGGGAGAGAAGAAAGAAGAGAAGGAACGAGGAAATGAGAAGATTGAAGAGTAGGTAAAGAGGAGGAGGAGGAGGAGGAGGAGGAAAGAAGAGGAGGAAGTAGAGGAGGTAGAACAAGACGGGATAGGAAGGAAAGGGAACTTGTTGGTTTGTTGGTTTGTGTGGAAAAAAACATGTATAAAAAGGTAATATCTTTCTCAAATCGCTGAAGCAGTCAACTCTATCCCTCCTTCTCTGTCTCTTCCTATCTCCCTTCTTCTCTTCTTCACCTCTCCCTTCATCTCCATTCTTCTCTCCCTTTTCTTCCTCTCCCTGCTCTCCCTTCTTTCCTTTTCTTTTCTCTCTCTCTCTCTCTCTCTCTCTCTCTCTCTCTCTCTCTCTCTCTCTCTCTCTCTCTCTCTCTCTCTCTCTCTCTCTCTCTCTCTCTCTCTCTCTCTCTCTCCATTCTCTTCGTCATCTTTCCCTTCTTTTCTCCCTTCTTCTCCCTTCCTGTCTTTGTCACTTCTCCCTTCTCTTCGTCATATCTCCCTTCTCTCCCTCCTCTCTCCCTTCCTTTCCCTTCCTGTCTGTCACCTCTCCCTTCTCTTCCTCCTCTCTCCCTTCTCTCTCCCTTCTCTCTCTCCCTCGTCTTCCCCTTCTTTTCTTCTTCACCTCGTCTGTACTTATTTTATGGTCTAATAGTATTTTGTCACCCGTTGCGTTCACAAAATACAAACTTTTCATTTCTTCTTTTTTTTCACGTGGAAGTCGACGTTTGAACAGCAATGAAATGTACTTAGCGGAATGACATTGGCAGTAGATTATTGTTATTGTTGTTGTTAGGTTTTGGTTGAGTATGTTCTAGTCTTCCTCGTCTTTTCACGTCTCAAGGTCACTGGTGTACGGGAGCGCGGGCAGTGACGCGGAGGATTGTGGGTCATTTTGGCGAAGTCACGATGAAGAGGAGGAAGGAATAGCAATGGACCATCGACTTTTTTTTTTTTTTCGATTTTTTTCCCTCCATTCGGCAAGATTTTTTTTCTTTTTCCTTCACTCCCTTGTACAATTTTGTTTTATCAGCATTCCTTTTATTCTAATTTTCTTTTTGTAGATAATTGTCTGTTTCCCTTTAATTCTCTGCTTTTTCTCTTTTACTAATTATTCTCAACATCGTCATATTACGTATCCTCGACTCGACTTCAGATAATCACTTAACCCATTCAGTGCCATGACGCGTTTCCATATTCATTCTGCTTACTATTTGGTGATTTTATACAGCTTTAGAAACTCATGGCGGATTAAAATAGTGAAAACTGTGGCCATTAACCTTCTGACCTCCATAGATCCTTCCTAATGTCAGTAAAGTTATCTAATCGTACACAAACCTCAAGGTAAAAATGTGTCCTAGTATTGAAGGGTTAATATTCGTGGCACGGAGAAGCGCAACGCCCCTTGAACGCAAAGAGAGAACTTCAGAGAGACAGTAGAAAGAGGAATAGTAGAAGGGGAGGGCTAAAGGTAGAAGAAGAAGAAGAAGAAGAAGAACACGAGGAGGAGGAGGAGGAAGAGGAGGAGGAGGAAGAGGAGGAGGAGGAGGAGGAGGAGGAGGAGGAAGAGGAGGAGGAGGAGGAGGAGGAGGGAACGGAGGAGGAGGAGGAATAAAAGAGGAGGACTAAAGGTAGAAGAAAAAGAGGAGGAGGAGGAGGAGGAGGTGGAGGAAGAATAGAAGAGGACTAAAGGTAGGAGGAGGAGGAGGAGGAGGAGGACCGGATATTTACTCGTCCTTATTTTTGAAGCAGGAAATTCCCGAGATGATGAAAATTACCTGATTACGTGACAAACACAAACACACCTGTTCATAGCAGAGAGAGAGAGAGAGAGAGAGAGAGAGAGAGAGAGAGAGAGAGAGAGAGAGAGAGAGAATAGTAGTAGTAGTAAGTTTCAAGTCATTTTTTTAAGTCTTCTTGTTTATTATTATGCTTTCGATCTGTTCTCTTTTTTGGGGATTAAGATTTTAGTTTATTATATATATATATATATATATATATATATATATATATATATATATATATATATATATATATATATATATATTATTCGTTTTGTTGATCTAGAGCAATGCCTCGCTTACATGAATACTGATAGTAGTAGTAGTTGTAGTTGTAGTAGTAGTAGAAATAATAGTAGTAGTAGTAGTAGTAGAAATAATAGTAGTAGTAGTAGTAGAAATAATGCTGTAGTAGTAGTGGTAGTGGTAGTAGTGGTGGTAGTGGTGGAATAATAGCAGTGGTGGTGGTGGTGGTGGTGGTGAAATAATGGTGGTGGTGGTGGTGGTGAAATAATGGTGGTGGTGGTGGTGGTAGAATAATGGTGGTGGTGGTGGTGGTGGAATAATGGTGGTGGTGGTGGTGGTGGTGGTGGTGGTGGTGGTGAAATAACAGTGGTGGTGGTGGTGGTTCTGAAACACTTCTGCGCTTCAACTTCACTATTTCAAAAGGCTTTATTTAAATCTATACTAGTTTTTCAAGGTGTTTTTTCGGTTCTAGAGGCAGAGTGACAAGATTTCTATATTGATAATTGGAGAAACGCTCTTGATAACACCGCTAATTATCTCTATGGCCGTGGAAAATAATCGTGGCGAAAGAGCAAAGCGTTACTGAATACGGATCTAAACAAACCTGAAATTATTTCTATCTTTTTTATTTTTTCAAGGAGGAGATTTCAAGGCACTTCAATTATTTTGAGTTTGTTTTGTTCTCTTTTCTTCAGGAACAGGTACTTACAATGGGCATTTTTTTCCGTTTGTTGCCTCAGTCCAGAGCTCGCCTTACATGAAAGAAAATAGATAAATAGAATAATAAAACAAGTAGACTCTTGAATGTACTGCAGCCTTGAGGATTACGAAACATACTAGTTATCATGCTGTAGCCTTTGATCGAGAAGCACTGTGAATGTATTAGTATGTTCCTGATATTCCTGCTGGTGTGTCGTCGTCTCCCAGCTGGTCGCGGCGGGGAGGAGGAAATAGGACGCAGATTCACCGATTGCTGCGCGCGTCACAGCGGTGAGTCCCTGGGGAAGCCCGAGGGATGGCGGCACGCGGGGAAGTTACCATAAAAAACCACCACAACAAAGTGTTACTGTTATGTTGTTGTTATTATTGGTGGTGGAAATTCTGGTGGTGATATTGCTCGTGGTGATGCTGGTTTTGTTATTGGTGATGTTACTGTTGTTATTATTGTCGCTGTTGTTGTTGGGGTTGATTGTATTGTTGTTGTTGTTGGTGGTGGTGTAAAAAAGAAGTGGTGACGGAGGAGTGAGGCTAAGGACTATTTTCATGGTGACCAGAGTGAAGTGTGGCCAGTCCAGCTAGCTTTTCTGCAGTAGCCAGAGAGAGAATAAAATATGTGGGTTAGTTTCATCAGTTTTCCAAGAGACTTATCAAGGTTAGCCATGTCATTTGCTCTCTCTCTCTCTCTCTCTCTCTCTCTCTCTCTCTCTCTCTCTCTCTCTCTCTCTGCAGCATATACTTGTTTATTTTGTTCTCCACCAACATAATATTAGTAAGTGACTAATGTAACTTAATCTTTTCAGAGTGGCGTTTCCTGACCCGTAGTCCTTCAGTGTGTCGAAGGTAAACGTGTGTGTGTGTGTTTGAGAGAGAGAGAGAGAGAGAGAGAGAGAGAGAGAGAGAGAGAGAGAGAGAGAGACTCACTTAACCAGCACTTGACTAATATTTATGAAAGATTTATAGAGCAGCTAACTCACTCTCTCTCTCTCTCTCTCTTCATGGAAAAAGGAGCGTTGTGTAATATCATCTGGGGAGTCTTTGGTGCTCAATTCATTCTCAGAGTTACCTGCCCTGCATCCCTCCCTCCCTCCCTTCCTGGTCCTCGCCCCTTGTTCCTTCCCTAGTAGTCAGAAATGAACCATCACCAACACACACACACACACCTGTACTTCACCTCCACTATTTCAAAAGGCTTTATTTCAATTTACACGAGTTTTTTTTTTTTTAAGGTGTTTTTACGATTCTTGAGACAGTGACAAGATTTCTACATTATTAACTGGAGAAACACCCTTGAAAACCTCGCTTATCATCTCTATGGCCTTTGAAAATAGTCGTGGTGAGAGAGCAAAGGTTTTTTTTTTTCTGAATACGGGCCAACATACAGATACCCACAATCACCCACACCCTCTCATTGCTCACTCCTAACAAGTAACACACACATGAACGGATAAACCAACGTATTGCCATCAGTTTACTTCGGATATTGCGCCTGTGTAGTCTTGAGTATAGTGTCTCCTTGATCACGGTGACAAATTTCAGTGCAGGGAAAGTTTATCGTGGCTGTCAAGGGTGAACGAGGCTCATTAATCTTTGTAGCGACAGTGACCGTGAAAACACACCAACTGACACGCGGAAAACAGAGACTAACAAAGACACGTAGACCATTTTATGACACTCATCTGGACCACGCCTCCACTACACTCAAAAGGCTCTATATAGTTGAAGTTACGTTTTTTAAGGGTGTTTTTATGATTCTAGTGACAGGTTAACACGATTCCTACATTGTTAACGGGTAAAATATTATTGAGAATCCGGTTAATCATCTCTGTGGCTTTGGAAATTCGTGGCTGTGAGAGAACAAGGTGTTTTTAGCTCTTTTCATATAGACGCTTTGCTCTCTCTACACGATTGTTTTTTAAGGCCACAGAGATGAATAACGGGGTTTTCAAGTGTTTCTCCAGTAAATAATTCAAAAATCTCGTCAATCTGCCTCTAGAATCGTAAAAACATCAAAAAGACTCTTATAAATTTAGATAAAGCCTTTTGAAATAGTAAGCACAGAAGTAAGTGTTTGAGAAAATATACAACCCCTTCAGTATACCATGACACGTGTCTTAATACTTATTCTGTTTACTATTATTTAATAATTTTATACACCTTCAGAAACTTGTGTGGGGATGAAAGATTCTGGCCATTAATTTTCTGACCTTCATAGATCCTTCCTAATGTCACTAAAATAATGTGTTCCAGTATTGAAGGGGTTAAATACGGGCCTTACACGGAAGGGAGAATAGAGGAGCAGGTGGTGGTTTTCGCGGGGGGAGGCAGGGAGGGAGCGGAGGGGAGAGAGGCAGCGCACAGGTACTAAAGGAAGAATAGCATTGCATAATTCTTCAGAGTTCCTGGAAGGACCAAGCGAGTCTTATACAACCACGAGAGCGAATGACTTGTGCTTCTGGTTATCTTTAGGGTTTTTTTTTTTTTTTAAGTGAATAAAGAATGTCCGGTCATTTTCCTACTATATACCCGCTAGTCTATTTTGTTTTATTATCTTTTTTTCTGCTTTAAAATGTGTGTGTGTGAACCTTTAAAGCGTTTGAATAATGTCAAATTCGTTTTCATTATTTCGGTTTATTACACAACTCGTGATAATTCATCCAGCAGTACAAGTCCTCTGATAAATTGTCCAGCAAAACTCGATACTTTTTTGTTTCTAATACACAGCAGCTATTGTGTAATTTCAGGAGAGGAAATGGCTACAAACTTTTCCACATCAATGTGAAACAGTATTTATAATTTCTAGGTTAACCACATTCCATCTGAAAGACCCAGTGAGAGAACCTTTTCATTGGCGCTGTAACGTAGCTAATAGTATTCGTAATACAAGAATTAGCTCTGCCTTCTTTCTCCCTTCTGGTTCATAACTATTGATATTATTGTTATCAGCAGTATCTTTATGAACTCTTATTATAAATGTATGCATATATAAAATATTCCATTCAGGGTATAATGAATAAATGGAACACGTAGATCACGTAAAGTAATACCGCTGACAGTTTAGGGCGGCTAGGGAGGTAGCAGCTTGGGGTTGGTTACGTGTCACTACTGCCTTATCATGTGTATCATGTTTACACCAAGTAAGGAAAGCCCAACCTGTTTTGTCCCGTCCTCATTCTCGGTCTTATTAATCCCTGGTGGGGTCAACACCATGTTGTCGCCAGTAATTGTGCATTTTCTTCTCCAGGCATAGCCGTCTCTGTCGCCACTCCAGTTTTTTCTCCCCCCCTCCCAACCTCATCACCTTCATTTTAATCATACTTCCATATTCATGCCGTTAGATTATATATTATATAATATTGGATTGTAATCTATATACTAATACACAGGTGAATTCCTCCAACTAGTCAGTCATGAACTGCCTCCTAGTCAAGTCTCCTGTTCAGGACCAGGCAGAAAGGAAAACGACTGAGAAACTTCATTAGGAACCACCAATATCTACAAGCCCGTGCCTTTACGTAGAACACCTGCATGCAGTGAAAGACTACTCAATATTGCTGCTATGGTAGGGAGCACGCAGGTGTGCGGTGGGAGAACCTCCCTGCATTCCAAGAATAAATTTGGTAACCACATTTTTTAACCTGAATTGCTGAAATTTACTGACAGTAATTTGTTGCTTTCACATCCTGTTTTAATGATGCAGTCTGTTAAAGTATTCTAGATAGAAAAAAAAGACCTAATAAACCACACTAATACTGTGGTTGTTTATTAGAAGAAATTTTTTATTAAAAAATAAATGTCACAAAGGCTGTATTTTTTATTAAAAAAATAAATGTCAAAATGGCTTACAGATCACCAGCAACACAGCTGACATTATGCACAGTAAGTAGTTGTGTGTAGGAGTATTATTAATAGTGAAGGCACTTCCACGGCCAGCCCTCCAAGGTCCCTGCTGGGTGGCTTGCCCTCACTCCTGAACCTTTGACAGCAACACATCTTTTTCAGATGTGTTGCTGTCAGAGTAGACAGAACAGTTTCCCTACATATTTATTGCTCTGCATTTCTGGCAATTACTTCACAGGATCAATCATCCTTTCCACTAGCAGCACCACCACTACCCCCATCCATTTCCCCCACCTTGCATCTCTGTCCACCATCAACCCCATACTCCATTTATCTCATTAGAGTCACAACCTGGCACACTTTGCTGCAAAACTCTCAAACCTTATCATTTATATATTAACTCCTTGCAATCACATCCATTCACTCCAGCCTTGCTCCTAAGAGATCCTCAAACCTTTATAAATTTATAAACTCCTTGCAATCACATCCATTCACTCCAGCCTTGCTCCTAAGAGATCCTCATCAACCCAAGCCTCTATCATACCACCTCTCATTCAACAGAGCCCCTTTCTCTTGTACCATCCCTTGCTTCCATTCATGCAGTCCACACACTTCACTCCTGTCTGGAATAATCTTCTACTTTGTCACCTCCCATGCCTCTTATCATAATACTTAAGCTTCTTCCTCTTACCCAAAACACCTAAACTACTGTTAACTCCATCCCTCTTTTTGTCATTTCATTTACCACAAACATGTCACAACACTTTGGTTTAGTACAATTACTTCCATTGAATTCACCACAAACACATCTTTACCTCTCTCCTCCCCACATGACATTCATTCTGTTCTTATAACCAGACATGCCAGCTCTCAGTCCATTTGCAACAAATCTCATTCAACACACTGCCTACACACAGTATTCAACAATGCAGACTCATTCTTATTGTGTCCTCCCATATGCAACAGTCACCCTGCTTTCATTGCACTGGAAACCTTACCTACTACAATGTTTCAACAATGCAGACTCATTCTTATTGTGTCCTCCCTTATGCAACAGTAGTCACATTCTCAACTCTCTCTCCTCCTCCCACACTTGGTGAAATACCTCAGTCATCCTGTCAATCAAAACTTTCTTCCTCGTACATTATACATCTCAGATTATCTCATCTCACCTGTCAATCACATCTTCCCTTCCCCTCTACATTCTTACACATCTCAGATCACTTCACCTCAAGTCATCCTGTCAATCACATCTTCCCTTCCCCTACATTATACATCTCCGATTATCTCACCTCACCTGTCAATCATATCTTTGCCTCCTACATTTCTCCACCTCCTCTTTGCTCATCCTCACACAGTTCATCTGTACCTGTACCCTCTCTCCTAGTATCACATTCTTCTCACTTGAACACCTCACAAACCACTAATTCCCAGAACTTTGATTGGCTTCCCAGTTCCTTTCCCTTCCCTCTCATTGTAACTACACCATTCAATTTCAGACTACACACCAACACTGCCCAACATTCTCGCCTCTAATGAACTTTACCATTCACTACAACCTTGTATGCCTTTTCTCCTAAAAAGATTCAATCACACTCCTTTCACAGTTCATTTTGTTATTGCAACTTGTCAGTTTGCTGCTTACTCATTGATACTTTCTTCACTTTCATGCCCTTTTCTCTTCAACAATCGATACTGATTAAACTCATTCCCTTTTGTTTCTCTCTATCCTTCACACTTTCATGTAACAAGCTTCTCTGCTTTCAGTCCCCCTTTCTTGATTGTGGAAGTAAGGCTACACCCTCTTCCAGCATCTCCCAAGTGCAACCATAACATACTCCTATCCTTCCATTTGCACATCATCTCTCAGCCGTGTCTCTGTTAGCCCAGCAATGTTGAACTTCCACTCCCAGCCTTGTCTCTGTTAGCCCAGCAATGTTGAACTTCCACTCACTTAATACATCATCTTCCCCACACCCTATTCTCTCACATTCATGCTACCAATCTCCACACATTTACCAGCCTGGAGTGTTATTTCTGTTGTGTGAGGAAGGTGTGCCATTGCAGTACTCCTCTTTGCAGTATTGCAGCATCATCAGGTCAGCAAACACTGGTTATATCATCTGATGGTTGGTGTTAAAGGAATCCAACATCACAAATCTGTAAGCACCAAGAACTTAATGCCAATAATTTAAGCCATTCATATACTAGATTTAATTCATAAAAATGTACCAAATTTGAAGTGTTAGCCATCCTAGCAACAAACTTTTAACCCCCTTAACATTCACACAGGAGTGGACTTAATGCATGATGAAGCAAAGCACCACTGCTGCAGAACGCATCCACCATCCATCAAGCAACATGGCCTTGTCTGTGCCATGGTGACGACCAATACTCAAGGTCTCCAGAAGGGGATCCAGCCAGACCACACTGCCACACCATACATCTGTAAAATAGTAGGAAATAAAGAAAAAATCAGAAATCCCTCTGAATCTGGCTCATGAGAGATTGTCAGAATTCTATCTTCAACTCCCCTCCACTCACTCTCTCCCTCTCTCGGACATCCCTCCCTCTGACATCCTCTTTCAGCTGACAGTAACAGGTGCCGGGTGCCAGAGCATCACCCACTCATTATATTTAAGCTGCCTCAAGGAACAGCTCGGTTCTAATAAGACAAATTGCTATGGAGTAATTAATGAACGATGGCTTCTTTGCGCATATTACACACACACACTTATAATAATAATGCTGCTACTGCTACTACTACTACTACACTCCCTGACACTTCCACTCCCAATTTCTTCCTTCCATTACTACATTATACATTTCAGGTAGGAAACAAGAGATAATGCCCAGGAAACACTGAGAATTGAAGGAAACGTTGAGTAGTTGACACAGGGAGGGACAGGGATTGGTGGGGCAGGGTCGTGGTCCAGGTCATGGTGAGCACCAGGCGGTCTAAACGGGTTTATACATAACTATGGCCTTAAGACATTTATCTATTTTAGTGGGGTCGATTTTGGCTTTGCTTCTCTCTCTGAATCTGAAAACACAAGGGGAGTGCAGGTAAACATTGGTGGATTGACCTGGAGGGGAAGGCACAGCTGAGATGCAGCTGTGGCTCATTATTTACGTACGGAATTCATTTTAAAAATCACGAGAAGAAAAAAGCTCCCAGACTGGAATGCACCACAGTTTTAGACGCGACAAATACTTTAACTAATAACCAAAATATAAAAACGTTACCGGGTCGATTGTTTACAAAACGTAGTCCAACGAACTGTGTGTACCCAAACTAACGGGGTCACAAACACACCGTAATGTCGAGAAGGAAAACAAAGCCACACTACATCATGTTACATTTCCTGAGTACGAAATTTTTTTGCTTTCCAACGAAATAAAGAAAACGCAGATTCCTCGTCGTATAAAGATTTTTGTATTCTATTCTGGTACCGTTATGATTTTAGAATTTGGAAATACGAATAGTTAGACTAAACTTAATGGAAAATTATTACTTGGGTCATGTTTTTCATATATTTTAAGTCATATCAAGCACTAAAACAATCCTGGTGTGGTGATTAAAAAGTGAAAATTATATAACGCCGCAATTATTTCGACGAGAAACAAGAAACATAGCAAGACACGATCTTTTTACGGATTATAGCTTCATTTACATTCCTGTCAATAAATAAAATACAAAAACAAATACTCCATTAATAAAGGAGAAAAAATCGTGATGTAGAGCCGAAGTAGTTTTATTGCACCGTTTCTCACCATCTCCATCTCCCCTCCCCTCCCTCCCACATTCCTCCACCACCTACTCCAACACATCGGGCCTTTAAAACACCTGCAAACGCCTAGAAAAATACTCGAAAAACGCCCTACTTCACTTGGCTGCAAGGTGAAGGGGCGGGGCTGGCGGGGGTTGACGGGTCGGGGCGTCATGGATGCCTTGGTAAGGTAGTGGTGGTGGTGTGCGCTTGGGTGTGTGAGTATGGGTATGAATTTGCATTGATGTGTCTGTCAATGCGTCTGTCTATTCGTCTGTGTGTCTGTCAATGCGTCTGTATGTGTGCCAATGCATCTGTCTATTCGTCTGTCTCTCTGTTAATGCGTCTGTGTATGTCAATGCGTCTGTGTCTGTCTATGCGTCTGTGTCTGTCTATGCGTCTGTGTCTGTCTATGCGTCTGTGTCTGTCTATGCGTCTGTGTCTGTCTATGCGTCTGTGTCTGTCTATGCGTCTGTGTCTGTCTATGCGTCTGTGTGTCTGTTAATGCGTCTGTGTGTCTGTTAATGCGTCTGTGTCTGTCTATTATAGCGCAACTCCCCCGAACCCCCAGCTGATAAGACGGAAGTAGGTTAGCCCCTCCCAAAGCAGCTGCTATCCGGTATACCCTTCGGACAAATCTGGGGTGCAGATTTCAACACGAATTCCGGACAAATCTGGGAAAATCCGGACGTATAGCAACCCTAGTTTAAACTCACACACACACACACACACACACGTGTGGAACAGTTTAAATGAAGTAGTGTCTGCAACGAGTGTGTATACTTTTAAAGTAAGATTGGATAAGTGTAGATATGGAGACGGGGTCACACGAGCATAAAGCCCAGGCCCTGTAAAACTACGTACAACTAGGTAAATACACGGCACTGGCAGTTAGGCTTGTCGGTGCAACGTTAACACTACCATCACTATATCGCACCTCACACCATGGAATCCTTTGCTCCCAGTTCCTCCAAGTCCCTTCTGTGCCCTCCATGTTTGACAACACCAAATGACTCATTCCCTGGTCATTCAATAAACATCACCCTCGTTGTCACCACTACACCGCACCACAAGTACTACACACTCACTCCCTAGTCCCTGGTCTTCCACTAATCATCACTTATCCTCGTCGTCACCACTCACCAGCACACAAACACCGCACCACAAGTACTAGACACACACTCCCTAGTCCCTGGTCTTCCACTAATCATCGCTTACTTATCTTCGTCGTCACCACTCACCAACACACCATACTTGCTAACACTGAAACGAAGTAAAAGGACATTCACACGCACACTGAACACTATTAATCTCCGTTACCAGAGTTCACGTTAACACACAGACTAAGAACACACTTCTTTAAACACTGAAGCTACAATAACACGCCAAGAGAAACGTACGAACACAATACAACCTTACTTTCTCCCGGCGCCGTCCGTCCACCGCGGTCCAAAGCTGTGACTCAAATGGGGAAAGCAATGCGCGAGTTCTTCAAATGTCGCGCCTCTTCCTCGACTTTCCTCCCTTCTCCCATCCGCTTCCCCCTCCTCAATCCCCCATCCTCCTCCCCCTCCTCCTCAATTACCATCAAACCGTTCCTCTTCTTTATTTTTCCTTCTCCTCCATAACCAGTCATTATTTTTTTTCTCATTCTTTCATTAAGATCCTTCCTTCTCTTTGTTCCTCCTTCATCATTCCCTTCTTCCTCCTCCTCTACTTCTTCCAACATTATCATCACCATTATATTCCCATCCCCTCTCTCACCCTCACGACCCCATCCATTTACTGCTAAACTATCCTTTATTTCCTCTCCCTTCCATTATTATCATCATCATCATTTTCATTATTATTGGTAGTAGTTGTACTAAGTAGTATTAGTATTAGTAGTAATAGTAGTAATAGTAGTAGTAGTAGTAGTAGTGTATTTACAATTACTCATTAAGGCTTGCCTTTCACTAGTAACTCGCTTTAATTGTTCAGTTGTAATGTAATACTTTTCCTACATAGTTTTATGCAAATCTTGCTTCCTTAACTATTTCTGCAAGTAATTAGCTTCATTTCACAAGTTATTCTTCTCTCTTAATTTCCTCCCTTCAGTTACTTCCTGCGAGTACGAGTATTGAAATAAAGAGGGGAGTAGTAGTAGTAGTAGTAGTAAAAGTATTAATAGTAGTAGTAGTAGTAGTAGTAGTAGTAGAAACACTAGTAGTAGTAGTAGTAGTAGAAACACTAGTAGTAGTAGTATATGGTTGCCATATATTAACTATAAAAATTCCGGACATCTTCGCTAACACCTGCCCTGATATAATATTGGAAAACAAACCAATAAAAAAAAAAATCTCTATACTTTTGCTGCAGTAACAAGGTCACAAGGCCACAAACAAGCAGACAATCCAAACAGACGCCAATATCAACGCAGATTACAGAGAAGAGAGTGGCGCGCAAACGTTGAGCAAGTCATGTAACAAAGGGAAGGCTGAGAGCAAGGTAAAGAAAATCAATCTTTAAACACGTTGGGAGCATCGACTCCATATAAGTCTTACATATTATAAAACCATGTAAGGAGACTAACAACTGCACACACAAAACGATAATAATGCTGCTGCTGCTGACGCTGGTACTATTACACTCCATCACACACTTCCATTCCTCATGTCTCCCACCTATCACTACAATTTATATACACTTCTGGTGGGAAACAGCAGAAAATTCGCGAAAACACTGAATTGAAGGAAATGTTGAGTTGACGCGGAGAGGGACGAGGGCTGACGGGGCGGGGTATTGGTCCGGGTCATGGTGGGCGCTGGGCGGTCTGAACGGGAATATGCATAACCATCGCCTTATTTAACATAACAATGGGCTATTTATCTATTTAGGTGGTTGATTCTAGCTTTGCTTCACTCTCGTGGTCTGGAAACACAAAGGGAGTACAGGCAAACATTGGTGGACTGACCTGGAGGGGAAGGCACAGCTGAGGTGCTCCTGTGGCTCAATATTTACGTATTTACGTACACAATTCATTTTAAAAATCACGAGAAGAAAAAAGGCTCCTAGACTGGAATGCACCACAGTTTTAGACGCGACAAATACTTTAACTATTAACCAAAATATAAAAACGTTACCGGGTCGATTGTTTACTAAACGATGTCCAACCAACGGTGTGTATTCAAACTAACGGGGTCACAAACACACCATAATGTCAAGAGGGAAAGCACAGCCACACTACATCATGTTACATTTTCTGAATATGAATTTTTTTTGCTTTCCAACGAAATAAAGAAAACGCAGATTCCTCGTCGTATAAAGATTTTTGTTTTCTATTCCGGTACCGTTGTGATTTTTTAATTTGAAAAGAATAGTTAGACTAAACTTTATGGAATGTTATTACTTGGGTCATGTTTTTCATGTCTTTTTAATCATATATCAAGCACCAAAACAATCCTAGGCGTGGTAATTAAAAAAAGTGAAAATTATAGAATGCCGAAAGTGTTATTTCAACGAGAAACAAAATAACATTGCAAGACACGATCTCATTGCCGATTATAACTTGACTTGCATTCCTGTCAATAAATGAAATACAAAAACAAATCATACTCCATTAATAAAGGAGAAAAAATCGTGATGTAAAGCCGAAGTAGTTTTATTGCACCTTCTCACCACCTCCATCTTCCCTCCCCTCCCTCCCACATTCCCCATCACCCCTCCACCTACTCCAACACAGCGAGCCCTTAAAACACCTGCAAACATCTGGTAAACACACGAAAAACGCCTTATGATCACTTGGTTTTAGAGTGAAGGGACGGGGCTTGCGGGGGTTGGCGGGTGGTGGTGTTATTGGTGGTGGCGGAGAGGGCTCTGGGCGCCTCGGATGCCTTGGTGTAAGGAAGTGGTGGTGGTGTGGGCTTGGTTATGCGTGTATAGGTATGAATTTCCATTGGTGTGTGTGTGTGTGTGTGTGTGTGTGTGTGTGTGTGTGTGTGTGTGTGTGTGTATCAATGCGTCTGTCTATGCGTCTGTGTGTCTATCAATGCGTCTGTGCGTGTCCATGCGTCTGTCTATGCATCTGTGTGTCGATGCGTCTGTCTATGCATCTGTGTCGATGCGTCTGTCTATGCATCTGTGTCGATTCGTCTGTCTATGCATCTGTGTGTCGATGCGGCTGTCTATGCATCTGTGTGTCGATGCGGCTGTCTATGCATCTGTGAGTCGATGCGGCTGTCTATGCATCTGTGTGTCGATGCGGCTGTCTATGCATCTGTGTGTCGATGCGGCTGTCTATGCATCTGTGTGTCGATGCGGCTGTCTATGCATCTGTGTGTCGATGCGGCTGTCTATGCATCTGTGTGTCGATGCGGCTGTCGATGCGTCTGTCTATGCATCTGTGTCGATGCGTCTGTCTATGCATCTGTGTCGATGCGTCTGTCTATGCATCTGTGTCGATGCGTCTGTCTATGCATCTGTGTGTCGATGCGTCTGTCTATGCATCTGTGTCGATGCGTCTGTCTATACATCTGTGTGTGTGCGTCTGTGTGTGTGTGTGTGTGTGTGTGTGTGTGTGTGTGTGTGTGTGTGTGTGTGTGTGTGTGTTTTCTCGTGCCCTTACAGCGCAACTCCCGCTGAACCATCCATCTGATAAGACGGAAGGAGCTGCCACCCGGTATACCCTTCGCCTTCCCTCTCTCCCAACATTCCAACCTATAGAAATAGGACTTTCTTGAACACTACTTGATGTAAGCCGAAATATCGGACATTTGAAGAATTAGGAAAAAAAAAGATAAGGGAAAAAAAAAAGTGCAGATTTCAACAGGAATTACGGACAAATCTGGGAAAATCCGGACGTATAACAACCCTAGTTTAAAACACACACACACACACACACACACACACACACACACACATGGCATTGGTAGTTAAGTTAGGCTTGTCAGTGCAACGTTAACACTACCATCACTGTACCACACCTCACACCATGGAATCCTTTGCTCCCAGTTCCTCCAACTCCCTTATGTGCCCTCCATGTTTAACACAACAAATGACTCATTCCCTGGTCATTCAATAAACATCACCCTCGTTGTCACCACCACACCGCACCACAAGTACTACACACTAACTTCCTAGTCCCTGGTCTTCCACTAATCATCACTTACTTATCCTCGCCGTCACCACTCACCAACACACCATACTTGCTTACACTGAAACGAAGTAACAAGGACATTCACACGCACACTGAACACCATTAATCTCCGTTACCAGAGTTCACGTTAACACACAGACTAAGAACACACTTCTTTAAACACTGAAGCTACAATAACACGCCAAGAGAAACGTACGAACACAATACAACCTTACTTTCTCCCGGCGCCGTCCGTCCACCGCGGTCCAAAGCTGTGACTCAAATGGGGAAGGCAATGAGCGAGTTCTTCCTATGTCGCGCCTCTTCCTCGACTTTCCTCCCTTCTCCCATCCGCTTCCCCCTCCTCAACACCCCGTTCTCCTCCTCCTCCTCAACTACCATCAAACCGTTCCTCTTTTCCTCTATTTTTCCTTCTCCATAACCAGTTCTTATTTTTTTTCTCATTCCTTCATTAAGATCCTTCCTTCTCCTCTTTGTTCCTCCTTCATCATTCTCTTCTTTCTCCTCCTCCAATTCTTCCAACATTATCATCACCATTATCTTCCCATCCCCTCTCTCACCCTCACCACCCCATCCATTTACTGCTAAACTATCCTTTATTTCCTCTCCCTTCCATTATTATTATCATCATCATTCTCATTATTATTCGTAAAAGTCGCAGTAAGAGTATTAGTAGTAATAGTAGTAGTAGTAGTAATAGTAGTGTATTTACAATTACTCATTAAGGCTTGCCTTTCACTAGTAACTCGCTTTAATTGTTCAGTTGTAATGTAATACTTTTCCTACATAGTTTTATGCAAATCTTGCTTCCTTAACTATTTCTGCAAGTAATTAGCTTCATTTCACAAGTTATTCTTCTCTCTTAATTTCCTCCCTTCAGTTACTTCCTGCGAGTACGAGTATTGAAATAAAGGGGGAGTAATAGTAGTAGTAGTAGTAGTAGTAGTAGTAGTAGTAGTAGTAGTAGTAGTAATAGTAAAAGTATTAAAAGTAGAAGTAGTAGAAACACTAGTAGTAGTAGTAGTAGTATATGGTTGCCATATATTAACTATAAAAATTCGGGACATCTTCACTAACACCTGATATAATATTGGAGAACATAAACCAATAAAAAAAATTAAAAAATCTCTATACTTTTGCTGCAGTAACAAGGTCACAAGGCCACAAACAAGCAGACAATCCAAACAGACGCCAATATCAACGCAGATTACAGAGAAGAGAGTGGCGCGCAAACGTGGAGCAAGTCATGTAACAAAGGGAAGGCTGAGAGCAAGGTAAAGAAAATCAATCTTTAAACATGTTGGGAGCATCGACTCCATATAAGTCTTACATATTATAAAACCATGTAAGGGGACTAATAACTAGTTAAGTGCGCCTTTTTAACTGCACTCTATGTTGCCCTTGGCCATGCAGCTTTCCCTTCTGACATAAAAAAAAATCAGTATAAAGGTGCAGCAGAAATATCACCCACAGTTTAAAGGCTAACAGAGGGTGTGAATAGTAAGTGCGCCATACACTGTGAGGCGGTCTGCCCGTGTCTGCAGCCTGAACACCTGACAGTGACAGCCGCCGGCCGCCAGTGTCACCCACTCACCTCAAGGCACAATTCATTTCTAGCAAGACACTGTTTAGTGATGATGGCCTCTTCCTTGGGACACACACACACACACACACACACACACACACACACACACACACACACACACACACACACACGGGCGCGGGCGTGCACACACAAAACGATAATAATGCTGCTGCTGCTTCTGCCGCTGGTACTATTACACTCCATCACACACTTCCATTCCTCATGTCTTCCACCTATCACTGCAATTTATATACACTTCTGGTGGGAAACAGCAGAAAATTCGCGAAAACACTCAGAATTGAAGGAAATGTTGAGTTGACGCGGAGAGGGACGAGGGCTGGCGGGGCGGGGTATTGGTCCGGGTCATGGTGGGCGCCGGGAGGTCTGAACGGGAATATGCATAACCATCGCCTTATTTAACACAACAATGGGCTATTTATCTATTTTGGTGGTTGATTCTAGCTTTGCTTCACTCTCGTGGTCTGGAAACACAAAGGGAGTACAGGCAAACATTGGTGGACTGACCTGGAGGGGAAGGCACAGCTGAGGTGCTCCTGTGGCTCAATATTTACGTATTTACGTACACAATTCATTTTAAAAATCACGAGAAGAAAAAAGGCTCCTAGACTGGAATGCACCACAGTTTTAGACGCGACAAATACTTTAACTATTAACCAAAATATAAAAACGTTACCGGGTCGATTGTTTACTAAACGATGTCCAACCAACGGTGTGTAT
>NC_059278.1:19274488-19286988 GCF_017591435.1 Portunus trituberculatus | reverse complement strand
CGGAGCGCGTGCGGCCAGCGGGGTGCTCAGTTCGTCGGGTCCCCGTGTCTGTACCGCCCAAAAGCTCGCCACTACCCCATGGTGACCCCAGTGCACAGGTAACACTCCATACTCCACGCCACGCCACGCCACACGGCCATGCAACACGGGAGGAGTAAGGCAAAGGAGGAACTGTTGATCAAAAGGGTTCATGATGTGTATTAGTATTCGTAGTATTAATGGCTATGCAATTTGTAAGAGTAAATTTATGAGAGAGAGAGAGAGAGAGAGAGAGAGAGAGAGAGAGAGAGAGAGAGAGAGAGAGAGAGAGAGAGAGAGAGAGAATGCTAAGCTTAGATAACACAAGGAAATATTTCAACTACATAACATCTATTTATTAAATTGTTATTGTTGACAATGATTTTACTTTTAACGGTCACTTTATTTCTCCTCCTCCTCCTCCTCCTCTGAAAACAATACTTGCATAACAATTTGGTACATACAAGTACGTACAAGTATAGCTACACAATTACTGACTGAAATGAAGCTAAACCACTCCAGTTACCATGTTACGCCAACACTGAATACAATGCCCTGAGCGATGCGTTCGAACACACACACACACACACACACACACACACACACACTTACATATCTGTGTTTCTTTTCCTCAGGTTCCAGCGCATCGAATCCGTACAGGCGGAAGGGCGGCGTGGTGGCGAGGCAGGGCGTGGCCGAGCAGGGCGGGGACGGCGGCTCGGTTCCTCCCGCCCATCAACTGACGAGGATGAGGAGGAGAGTGTTCGCGTGCCCCTTGGTGAGACAGCGGCCCCAGATGAGGCATGCCTGACCCGCCTGAGCGTGCCCTCCACTCGCCATGGCCGTAGGACCTCCGCTAACTCCTCGGTATACTCTCGTGTCCCCGATAACTTCAATTTGTTCCGGATGGGCGGCATCAACTGGTGCGTGTGGGCAGCATTCATCGTGGTCACCATGCTGCTAGTACCCGCCCACCTCTATCTAAAAAACTTCCACTACCGCGGCGAGTTGGTGGGCATCATTTTCGTGGTCATCTTGCTGTTCCTCGTCTGCTTCTCAGTGTCGCTCTTTCACACCAAGACACGCGCCATCTTACTCCATCGCCTCAATCTGGAAGACGATGCCCGCGGTTGCGCCCTTGATCAAAGCAGCGCCTCTCCTGCTCGTCGCCGCCCGCTGTTCGCCACGCCCACCCTGGCTCACCGCCGACTGGTGCGTCACCTCCCCTGCCCCCCAGTCCGCATGTCCATGTCCACCCCTGATCTGGTAGACGGCCACGCCCTTGCCCGGGACAGAATGGCGCGATCTCACTCCCAGGCATCACGCGGCGTCAGTTACGGCATCTTGAGGCCCCACGACACCAATGACCACCGCCTGGAGACACCTCTCGCCTCTGATGCCACCACTGACCCGCCGCCCTACCACGTGGCCATCCTGCTGCCAGCGCCCACTCACGCCGCCGCGCCCAGGGAATGCGAGACGCCCCCGCCTGCCTACGACGTGGTGCAGTGATTCCCACCATCGCTCACACATGGACGAAATGCAAGCAGAACACGACGCAGTGCCCGTCCTTACGGCTAGCATCCATTCGCTGTGTCAGTGCAAACTTGCATAGGCTGAAACACACCCTGTGCATCAATGTGAAGCAACTGAGGCGTTCATTTTGTCATTTTTTTCCAGGAAATGATCACTCTGTCACTCGGCTGATCTTCGGGAAGAGGCCTTCTCAGGTCTGTGTAGATCTAGCCAAGCTTTCGCCTCGCTAAGGCATCTTCATAGCAACAACAGCTGGCTTACGGCCTTGTGATGGCTTTGTCCATTATCCTTTGGGAAAGTGAGACGGCAAAATGTGGTTCTTAGTGATATACTCACAGAGGCCACTGGCGTCATTCAACGACTCTTTTTCCAGTATAGGGGAGTTAATGGGGACGTCAGTTTTTATTTTCCATGAAAAATAACAACGGCGCCTGCTGCTGGTGTATGTCGCACTGCGCCGCACTGAACGAAGAGTCTCGCAAAGCACACAGCAGCTCCAAAGAAATTATTTGCAAGTGACGGAATAAAAAAAGAATAAGCGACTTTAAAATCAAACAGCAGTAGAGTCAGAGTGCACTTGCAACCACTGCTGCAACTTTCACAATTAGAACGATAATGTAACAATAAACAGAAAAAAAAAAAAACATGTATTCGCAACACAGAGGTAATGGTATAAAAGAAGGAGCTGCAATGTACTGATGGAACACTTACAACAACTTTACATCAGCTTTCACTAGTGACTTAGTGACTTTTGGGTTACTCTACATACCTAATCTTTTCCTGGGATATAAGCAATCAAAAATAAGTAAGCAAAAATCAAGCTGGTGCGATCAAAGGTTATATTATAGCCATTAGCATGCTGAAGCTGAGAGAGAGAGAGAGAGAGAGAGAGAGAGAGAGAGAGAGAGAGAGAGAGAGAGAGAGAGAGAGAGAGAGAGAGAGAGAGAGAGAGAGAGAGAGAGAGAGCACTTTCCTCAGTACAATAAAAAGCTACGCACAATCTTCCCTTCCTCCCTATTTCCTCCATCTCCTTTACCTAATTTTCCAGTGACATTCCATTAGCACGGCAGGTAACACGTCCTTGCCCATCACGGGAGGAGAGGGAAGCAGAGAGGCTTGTGATCTATAAACAGAAGCAGATGTGCACGGTGCAACGAAGGACGAGAGGTGAGAAGCATGAAACTCACCACAAAGCATGTTCTATTATACCAGGATAGAAGGGAGAGTCTCGAGCTAAGGCGTGTTAGGTTTGTAGTCACGTCCCATGCAGTATCCGCTGGCGTGGGCTGGTTCACGAGTTATTGTTGCACCCAGATACCCCACCGTAGCTCTTCAGCGTTGGAGTAAACATTTTATAAACGCTCGGTCTTTCTTTGCCCACTTGATCAATCATTATACCATACACAGTGAAAAACGAGAATATCACACTAGTTAGATGCCTTCTCTATTTCATAAATATTCATTCTCAGGTCCCTGAATCTTTGCTCTCTCTATTCATAACTTATCAACTTTCAATAAATGAGTCAGTTCTGTCAATATGCTAAAGGTAGTGAAGACGAGATACTGATTGTGGTAAATTATAAGACAACTTGAATTCCATCAATAACTGTTAATAAAAAAAAAAAAAGGTTATATTTTTATAGGTTGAAATGGTGGGAGAGAAGGGGAATAATTTCCCGGGTGGCAGCCGCTCTGGTTTCGTTCTAGATTACCTCAAGTTAATGCAAGATGAACAACAGGAGTATTGGTGGAGGAGGAAGAAGAGAAGGAGTGGTGAGGAATGTTTACGTAAACACATCAGGACATCAAAATATTTTGCTTTATTTATTTATTTATTATTATTATTTTATTTATTTATTTATTTATTTATTTATTTATTTATTTTTTTTTTGCATTGGTAATGTGGTGGTGAAGTTACAACACCAAACTCTCACTCTCTCTCTCTCTCTCTCTCTCTCTCTCTCTCTCTCTCTCTCTCTCTCTCTCAGGGATGTAGTCACTTCTCTTACAAACCTACAGTAATTGAAGTACTGGCACACATCCTACACACAGGTGGTCATATTTCCCACACAAAAATAAGTATCCAGCACATCTCCTACACAAAAATTGAAAATCCTGCAAAGCACATCTACAGATTTCTAGAGTAGTGACATTCCTACACTCATAAATCTGTTCTGTCACATATCCAACAGTGACACAGCATATCTTCTATATTCGGTGTTTCTGGATTACTACACTCCTGACGACCTTGACCAGTCAATAAATACTTATGTAGCTTGATATATGTCAGTCCTGCACAGGATCGCTATCATTCAGAACTGAGTTAACTCGAGTTTAGTCTCAACCCAGCAATATTTGTTTCTCCATTCGACCAGACAGATGGCATTTCTTGTACTCCACTGCTTACTTACTACTCCATTTAGTTGTTGGTCCCCTTTTATGGAGTCTAGCCACCTCAGTACTACTCATCTACAGTTCTTGGTTACCTCTCGATCCGTCCCTTGTAGTGAGGGAGCAAATCGTTTAAAAATTCGGATCTTTTATGTTCATATAAACTATTGTAGTGAACTTTAGAGGAGGGCAAATATACTAACAACCAATATGAGAACTAAATAATACCATGGGAAACTTTTTATTTGATTTAATAGTGGTGTAGTCATTTCTCGTCGTTTTGTCGCCAAATACACGTGTTACCCTTGAGAAGGTACGCTCAAGATACATTCTCTGTGGCAAATGGTAAACACGAACAGAGCGCGCAAAGAAGCTTTTACCTAACCTGTGAAAAGCTGTGATAGACTAGTGTTTTCACCTCCAAAGGTCTCCCACAACCTTCACCAGTTACCTGTTGACTTTAGGTAAGAGATGGTGACACTTGATTCTAATTGACACATAAAGGGGTTGTTTATTTTGAACGTCATGTGAGGGGAGGCTGTGAGAGTGGAGCGGGTAATCCTAGAGGTGGTGAAGTTTGCAGAGCCTCAACTCTATTGGCCCTTGCTAATAAAGGATATGTGGCCTCCTTGATCTCGTCCACTGATAACACTTTGCATTATATATCGAAGCTGAAAATGTGATAAGTAATTTATGGAGAGAAAAAGCGAGATGTTTATGTAACTCATCAGCGTGTTTCACTCTTCATTTTGGCTCAAAGATAAAATCTTACTAATAACGATTCCTTGTGTATTATATTGCCGTCTGTGTCCAGAACAAGTAGCCTTGGGGAGCGAGCGGAAAAGTGAATTTCTAGGGTGGGGAGGAGGCTAAAATAAATTAAATTTGAGAACATTCAAAAGTCTAAGATGAAAAAAAAATATATAGTATACTATGCTTTAGGCGATATCCTTAAAGCTCAGTCAATAATCAGGTGATATCAACGTCCCTTATCTCCACTACACTATGTTGACATTTAAGTTACTATGTACTCTATCCTTCCTGGTAAAATTGCATTTAAATACAATAAATCTTGTCTTCTTTTTCTCTTTTATCCCAATAAACTAGGGAACTTGGTGGGAAAGGGATTTTATCATGGAGGAAGCCAAAATGTTTGGACATTTAGTGGAAAGTCTGAGGATGATATGCATATTTTGACAACAAGGAGCTTTCTGGCCTAACCTAATCTTATCTCACCAAGCCAAGCTTAATTGGGAGGCTTGCCCCACACTGGAAACTCCCTAATGTAATGCAACTTAGTGTAACTTAATTGTGGGGGCTTCACCACTCTTGGACATCCTACCTAAGGACACTAACTTAATGTAACCTAAGGGAGGGAGTTGGGTCAATGCCCCCTTAAAGACATTATACACAATGCAGTTTAAACCAGCTGTTTAAGTGTGTCTCTGGGGTTCACTGGGATTCCCCTACCAGTGCCATCTCTCCATAGATCACAGGCTTGCCTTCTTTTTTCCAACCGTGCTTCACTTTACCCTCTGTCTCTGTCTTTCTTTTTCTTTCTGTTTTACATATAAATTGATGTATTTCCAAAATTACTTTCCGAAATCATTCTAACTTTTGTTCCAGATCATCATTGAGGTAAAAATCAAGGCATGTTTTATGTAAAAGTTTCCTGCTATCCTAAACGTGGCACATGAGCGGGGGAGCACGACCTTGCCGCTACTTGCACCTGATCTCACTTGCCAGTCTGTTGATCATTTGCAAGTGGGTTTAATATTCCCCTGTTGCCTTTCTCCAGAGTGCAACAAGATGTCATCTTCCTGTAGCACGGACACCTAGACACAAAGAACAGGGAGCCTTTACTGCAAGGTGGGTTATCTTCTTATTTTGGACATCACTTGCAAACCTTGTTATGAAAAATAATACTTCACTATCATGAAAGAAAAAAAGTGGATGTATGATATTAAAATAACATTAGTGTTTTCATCTGCAGGATAAGTTAGGTTGATTTAAGTTAACTTTCATTCAGTTAATTCCTTCAGAATCTAAGAGAACGTCAGAAAAATTCTGAAAGTGGCGTGAAGCACTGATGACGGAACAACTGGTTCCTCTTGAGGCCATGGAGGTGGATTATGACTCTGATGCTACAGAGGTCATCGACATCACCCAGGAGGACATTGATGATGGTAAGAATGTTGCAGCAAATTGAATTGTGAACTAATGAACAGATTTTTATATTGTGATCTTTAAAGAAAGGAACTTACTGTCAGAATGAAATAATTGCATCTTCTGTTACATGAGATATTTGGATTTGGGTGAGGGGGAGATGGAGGCTCTTGTGTTGTGGCTGTTCCATTGTAACATCACAACGACATTGAAAAGTAGATTGATTTCCATAATATCATCATTCACTGGTAAGCTGTGGAACTCCCTGCCTGTTTCTGTATTTCCATCTTCCTGCGACTTGACTTCCTTTAAGAGGGAGGTTTCAAGACATTTGTTCCTGGCTTTTGGCTAATTCTTTCAAATTTTTTTAGGGAACCTGCAGTTCCAGTGGGCCTTTTTTCTAATATTTCGTTGCCCTTGGGAGTTTCCCCTCTTGCATAAAAAATAAATAAATAAATAAACAAATGAAAAAGAAAAGAATTAATCAGATTAGCACATTTGTTCAGTGTTACTCTGGTCCTGCTCATGAAGTGTCACTCACAGGCTCATTGATATGTATTGGTGTTACAGATGAAAGAGAGGAGGATGAGGGAGGCAGCAGGACTCCTAGTATTCTTGAAGTAGATAGTGTAAGTAATACTTCATTGTTATTTAACAAAACTTAATGACATCAGTTTTGAACTATTTATTATAATTTTTCTTTTGTTGCATGTTACTGATGTTACACCACGGATGTGTACTGATGTGAATCACAACCAAACTGAATTCTTGATACTGCAATTTATCTTATGGCTTCTGCAATCTTAGGAGGATGAACCAAGCCCTGAGATTGCAAGAACAGCATCAGCACGAGTAGCAACAGCAGCAGTAGTGGCACCAGCACCATCACCACCACCACTGGTACCAGCACCAGCACTGGCAGTGGCATCAGCTCCGGTAGTGGCACCAGCACCAGTAGTGGCACCAGCGCCAGCACCAGCAGCAGTGGTGGCGGCAGTGTATCTGCTATCAGACAGTGAGCATTCTTTTGTTTGTCTAGTTATTTGTTGCAAAATGTTGACCAGACAACACAAATAATTTGGTCTATTATTAATTGATAATAAGAATATTATTTTTGTGCCTTAGGCCAATTTATTGGTTGTCAGTCTGGTGTTGAGGTTTTACTGAGAGGCTGATCAGCACTGGTGTTTCAGGTGAAGGGGGGGAAGCAGATGAGGAAGGCAGCAGCACTCCCAGTGCTCAAGAATCTGTAAGTTTACTAGTCATCATATAATATTAAAGAGAATGATATACTGTACATGTATTGACTTACACTGGACTACTACGGGAACCTTTCAGTCATTTTTCACTAAGGAGCAGAAATTTGTGTTAGACCTTTCCAACTCTTTTCTTGAGATCTTGTTATCACAATTAAATTAAAAATTTGCATATTTGTTTAAGACAAAATTATCTATCTATGGTGCATCTATACACCAGGCTGAAGTCCTCTTTAGAGATGAGCTGCCATGTCTGAATAGAAAGATACAAGGGAATAGATTCCTATCCTCTCACTGTGTCTTCTTTTGTGGTCATTTATGGTATGTTCATTTACAATATGTTGAGAGATCACTTTGTGGCAAGATCTCACATATTACTTGGTGATGTCAGAGAGGACTGCTCACCACTACAAATGTTTTTAACCATGGCTTAAGTAAGATTTTTTACTTTGTATAATAAAAAAGAAAAGTAAAATTCTGTGAACTGCAGAAATTCACGGTTACATTGAAGCACTCAAATAGTGTATTGGGTCTGATCTCTTCATCTTTTGTTGTAATTCCTATGTCTAAATAGATAGATCAAAGTTGCCTGTTGTAAAAATTATTTCTAAATTCATTAGGAAGACACAGAAAACAATGAAACCAGAAGTAGAAGATCAGCAGCACTGCACGATTCAGATCTGGAAGAAGAGGAACAGCAGGAAATTCAAGGGGTCAGTCTGACACAAGTTTAGTCTTTTCTCTTTTAAATGTCCTTACATTTTTTTCTTTTGTAACATTACATGTACCAAGATCAGAGTTGTAAAGACAGCTAGTATGAAGGCAAGGCTTCTTATTATGCAGCAGGTGTGACCATAGACTTGGTCAGTTGTTCTATTACTTGGGGCATCTTGATCAGAGAACACATTTAGTCTGATTCTTCTCATGAACTTTAGTTTGTATGGTTGCACTTGTCTGACTACTGGAGCGACAGGTCTCTTCAATATCACAAGGTAGAGTTCCAGATAAGACTCTCAAGTTCACTTAGGTTGCAGAAAATTACAATCTTTTGTTTTGCCATTAGCAGCAGGGACAGCACTCAGTAGCAACAGCAGCAGCAGCAGCAGCAGCACCGGCAGCAGCAGCAGCAGAGGAACCACTGCAGCCTGAGGAGCCACAACATCCATCGTCCTCCTCTCAGGGAGGTCACAGTTCACACCCATCTCCTACCCCTCCTCCCTCTGTGCCACCGGATGGTTCTCAAGCCCAGCAACAAACTATACCAACACTCTTTAGTGGGCTCCAAGAAAGAAGATCTTCTGTTAGTGTTATTTCTGTTGGCTCTAATGTTGAAGACAGTGATTCCAATACAACTGAAATGCCCAACACCCTGGGAGTGGCTGGACCCAGTACCTCAGCTGTCCCCTTAAGCTCTACACCTAAGAAACAGTCTGCAGGTACTTCCTCCCTCGGGCCTCTCCTGCCTGGATTTACTTTTGTATTTGTTAGATTCTTGTAGAGTGTTTTGCTGCACTTTTGGAACTACTATGACCACTTCCTTTTCTTGGAAGTCCAAATGTTAATTTGTTCTGATAGTGTTTTCCAAGAGTAGAAAAGTGGCCAGTCTTTGCTACCTATAAAACTTATTCTTGCATATTCCTGTCTTTTCCATCTCTTGACCTTTAACATCTTTTACTTCCATTCCATGTTTGACATTATGTCAGTATTAGTAGTGTAGTGCTACGTATCATCTCCTTCTTTGTTTTTCCTATTGTCTTTTAAATTTGTGATATGATGAAGGTCTCATTACTTTGTAATCATCAACCATTTTCTGTCAAAAGTCAGGGCTGAACAGTAGCCGTCTTCATGCATGTTTAGGCAAGTCTTTGTTTTGCTGGCTTGATATGTTATTAGGTATTTAATTCTGAACATACCCATTGAGTACCACTGTTCCTTATTCAGTGCATTGTAAGTTATGAGAGTGCATGTTGTGCTTCAGATGCAGCCCCAGCTCCACCCTCTCCAGAAAGTGATGATGAAGGACAGACCTGCCCCATCTGCTTTGATCCGTGGACCAACAAGGGCGATCATCGCCTCTCCTCCCTCAAGTGTGGCCATCTGTTTGGCTATGAATGCATCTCCAAGTGGCTTCAAGGAAGCACTAAAAGAAATAGGGGAAAATGCCCACAGTGCAATGCTAAGGTTACCAAGAAGGACATCCGGATCATCTATGCCAAGAACATAAAGGCTCTGGACACAACTGAGAAAGAGAAGATCATGAAGGAGCTGGAGAAGGAGCGGGAGGAGAAGCGAAGGTTGGAGGTTGAACATGCTCAGACCAGGCTAAAGTATGAACTGAAAAGCCAGCTAGTGGTGAAGCTACAGGAGGAATTAGAGGCACTGAAGGCATCGGCCTCAGGAGCACGTCACGCAGGGGTGTCGTCCTCCAAGCCTGGGGAGTCCAGCAGTCTCAAGAAGAGGTTGGTATTCAAGGAGTGGATGGAGGTGTGTCGGGAGGGTGGGTGTCGTGTGATGGCCTACAGTGAATGGCTAGGCATGGTGGTGGTGTCCATGCCCAGCCAGGTGGGCATGTTTCCTGGGTATGGCGTTAAGAAGATTGACCTGCTGACTTTTCGAGTTGAACGCTATGTGCCTCTTCATCAGAAGCAAATTCGGGATCTGGCATTCAGCCCAGCCAAGCGCAACCTGCTGCTCTCAGTGGGAATGGATCGAATGGTCAAGATCACCAACATCTCCTCCAATGCATCAGTGGCACAGTTCATTGCCTCTGCTCCTGTGTGGTGCTGCTCCTGGAGCACCACCGAGATGACTGTGTTCTATGTGGGTACAGCCTTTGGCCACCTGCACCAGTATGACACCCGGAACACAACCGGCCCCACGGCCACCATTGAGCTGCCCGGCTCAGGCCCAGCTGTCTCCATGACATACATCCACCCGGGGCCGGACTCCTCCCTGACATGGGATGGCCTGCTGGTGGCACGTTTACAGTCATGCTTTTTTGTGGAGGCTGGGACATCAGGAGAAGCCAAGAGTCACCAGCTACCCCTGGATGGCACCTTCACCTCAGTGTCCAGTGAGGACGATAGCTGCCATGTGCTGGTATCTTGCCGCCCTTCACAGCGCCACCCACACGCCCGCCACACGGTGTGTTTTCTGCAGCAAGTAACATCTTCGGAGGAAGGTGAGACAGAAAGGCGGACAGTGACGACCCAGCCAGTATACACTTTCCAAGGAGGCACCACTCAAAAGGTGCTGACTCGCTCCATACTGGCATCCCCACCCTTCCCAGGCTGCAGCCTGCTGGTGTTTGCCAGTGATGAGTCCACTCAGAGCATTTATGTGTGGGAACTTAGATCCATGAGTTGCCTGCAACAGTTGCGGCACCCAGACACTGTGCTGGATCTGCTGCAGGTGACTGTTAGGGAGACCCCTACCTGATGGCACTCACTGAGAAGGGTGTGAGGGTGTACTCCTGGGATAACTAGTGCAGGTGAGATGGAGGGATGGGGTGGGGGGGATGGCAATACCAAATGACTTGTAACTTCATCGGTGGAGATGGTGGTCTAGCCACATTACACTGTCATTGATTCATATGGCAGCCTCTTCTTGCTCCCACCCATCTGTTGGTGATGGATTGATTATGGCCTGAAGAGAAACCTGGATGTACCTTACTTACTTCATGATGTCTTCACCAGGCTCATGGCCTCTTCGTTTAGGCTACCTGATAACTTGGTCATTCCTGTCAAGTCTTTCCAGGTCTTCGGTTTGGATACAACTGCTAGCTAGAAAATAAATATAATGATATTGCACATATAATGTAACTATTCAAACAAATGAGGAAGGTCTAGACCGACTTTAATTTTTTATAAATTGAAAAGTTTTCATTCTTTTACACAGAGTAGGATGAACATCCAGGATTTTTATTCTTTTAACCCTCTGAGATGCAGAGCCTTTTATAGATCCAGGACCCAAGGCTTCAGGAGGCAGCCCCTCTTAATGTGCTGCCGATTAATAAAGATGATAATAATGATCACATTAAAGACATTTTAAAGGATGATGATCAGACAATTATATCTTCTTCTATTACTCAACTGTCCTTCTCTTCTACTTCGAACATTCTTGAGTTATCCTTACTTATGATCTTAATTTCAGACTTCACATTTCATGTGCGGCTAAAACATCTATGAAGTTAGGCATTCTGAGTCATCACCAGTTTTTGTCACCCCCAACACTTGCTAACTCTGTATAGGGGGCCTTCTCCACCCATGTATGAAGTATGTTCCATACATGTAAGGGGAAGTTACACTCATACCAATCCTTTATCAACTCTTCTCTTCTTACTGACTGTCTTAAGCCTCTTTCTCATTGCTGCAGTGTTTCATCTCATTACTGTTACTACTGTCGTATTGCCCTTGGCAGTGCCCCTATACATAATGAAATTTCATGTGATGACTTGCAGGCCAGGATTGCTTGAGGTCACCAAGTCATTAAACAATTTACCAAATTTATAAGCAATTGCATAGCAAATTGTATTTTTTTTAAAAGTAAACATTACGGGATATGTAAATATGTACTTTTCTATTGAATTTTCATAAAAAATCAATCTGAAAGCCAGAATTGTTTGAAGAACCTTTCCATTGGCTGGAGTCTTCCTTCTCCATGATTGTTCCATAGTTACAAGAGGACACTGCACTGTGATTTGCTGATTACTGGTGTGCACCGTGCACTGACATGCATGAGTTGCAGCATTACTACCTTCCACAGGTGTTACTCAAATTCTTGGACAAGGGTGGGAAATTCAGTGAGCCTGAGGAAAATCATGATAGAATAATTACATGTACCACAATTTAAGTGAAGTACATAATGCTATGCCACATGTGCTGCTGGCTGCTGTCACTGCCTGCTGACCATTATATTTAACACATTTCATGTACTTTGATCAAATTAATGTTGTATATAAGAGGTACAACATACGAAGTGTGTAGAAGCTGCCAGCCTCCCTCTAGGGCCTAGGCACTGGGTAAATGGAGCAACGACACAAGCTCAGTGGGCCACTGCTTTTCAGAAACCATATAATACTGGTTTAAAAATGGAAATTCGACAACCAAGAACCAACCGTTTACAAAAGACTTT
>NC_059278.1:19259488-19261988 GCF_017591435.1 Portunus trituberculatus | reverse complement strand
GTAACAGCATAGTGAAGATCCATAAGAACCATCGAGTCATGTAATAGTTAACTCCTTTTAAAAATTCAAGGCAGGTGTTGGGCCATCTTACCTGTGACACGTGGGTATGAATAGGTTGGCAAGTGGCACTGCATCCTTTAAGAGAGTGTTCCAATCGCCTTAACTGTGAGGAGGTTTGGATCCTAAGTATGTAGGTTATCGGGAAAGTGAGTGGTGAAATGTTGATGGTTACGTCAGTAGTAGAAGTAGTAGTAGTAGTAGTAGTAGTAGTAGCAGTAGTAGTAGTAGTAGTAGAAGTAGAAGTAGTAGTAGAAGTAGCAGTAGTAGAGGTGGTGGTGGTGGTGGTGGTGGTGGTGGTGGTGGTGGTGGTGGTGGTGGTGGTGGTAGTAGTAGAAAGTAGCAGTAGCAGTAGTAGTAGTAGTAGTAGTAGTAGTAGTAGTAGTAGTAACAGCAGCAGCAGCAGCAGCATCGGATCTTGACCCTGGTTACTGGTAAGTGTTGGATCTGACCTCTTTCTCCTCACAATTAGCCAAAGTCATCCTGAGTCACATCCACCTTGACCCTGCTGACACTGACCTGCCGGCTACACACACACACACACACACACACACACACACACACACACACACACACACACAGCATCAATCACTGTAACACACGCTAAAGTCTCAAACGCGTACATACTTTCCACCCCAACAATCAACAAGCATATAATTCACGCGCCACGCTCCTTGTTGTTATTTGGAAGTAAGAGGAAAGTTCACCGAGACAAGATCAGAGGGAGGAGACAAGTGACATTCAGTACAATTACGGAAATACAACACAGGCACGCTAACTCAAGTCTGCTGGGGAACAAACCATGCCATTAGAAAGAGACTCACTGGCTGGCTAGGTAAGGTGGCTGGCTGTTGACTGACCAACTTCAATGCGTGTAGATCAAGCAACTCATAACAGGTTCGCTTCATCATAAAGACCAATAGACCAGCAATTGCCTTTCTCTCATTACGTGCATCTGTCAATCTATCCATTCAAATGTCAGTTTCAGATGCGTCTGTTGAGAGAACGATAGCGGAGACAAGATCACTCCTTTTGTCTATATTCTGAAAAGACACACTCACCTATCACGACTGTTTTGAAAGGCCACGGAGATGATTAGCCTAGTTCTCATGAGTGTTTCTCCTGTTAACAATGTCGATCTCTTGTTAAGCTGTCACCAGAACCGTAAAAAACACCCTTAAGACCCTTGTATAACTTTAATCATGGACTTTTGAATGTAGTAAGGATGCGGCGCTGTTGTTTCAGAATATGGTCTCATGTCTTAGTGTACAAATAAAGCTACAGAGAGAGAGAGGGATTCCTTGTGGCTTTGTCTCTCTTAAGCGTCTTCCACAATGACCAGAGAATACAATGGTTAACAAGGGAGATTTTAAAGGAGATTAGATAATTTATGGATGGGAATGACAGATGGAAATGAGTAGGTATGTTTTATTTAGGGAACTCCCACGTGTAGGCCTGGTGGCTTCTTACAGCTGCCCTTATGTTCGTATCTTCCTGTGTCATTCTTTAATTTCAACGATAGACAGTAAGAGACAGTTATCGACAGTAGTGGTAGACAGTGGAAGACAGGCAAGAAAGCACACATTCCTACGTCCACCACAATAGTCCAATACAGCTAAAGAACACTGGAGGATAGTCAAGAGAAGCACAGGTACTCTGTCTAACATATGCAATAAAATACAGTGAGAGGAACACGCATTATTACGCCAACCACCATTATCAAGCCAAGCAGAAGAGAGTCAGAAAGAAAAAAAAACACACACACACACACACACACACACACACACACACACACATTCCAACATGTACAGTAGAAGACAGTCAGAGAAACACACGCATTCCTACATCCGCCATATTGCTAAACTCAGTCCAAGAAGCGTAAAGACTTGACAAGTTGAGGAAGCGCGCAGTGGGCGAAAGGCGACGGCGGAAAGTCACGTGCAGCAGCCCATGTCGCCCCGTCAAGGTAAGGAAAGGGAAGCGATCCTGAACCTGCTATTGAACCGTTCACCGCTAGTAAACCGCTCCGCTACCCGTTGGCACGCTGCCCCCTCACCGCGCCCCTCCCAGCCCCGCCCACCCATCAGTCGAGTGCCTTCCTTTCAAGGCTCGAGGCGGGGAAGGTCGAAACGCCTCCCCACTCGCGTCCTTCGCAAGCACACACTAAGAGTCGAGAAGAAAGTTTTGTTGTTCCCGGGCTCGGCTTGGTGACAGTCGCAGCTACGCAAGGAGGGGCGAGACTGGAGTTCTCCTTCTTGCTGAGTGAGAGTAGTGAGAGGAACACATATGGGTTAAGTAATGAGACCTTCCGGCAATCCATAACGACCACGAGGCCATATGTAGCGTGTGAGAGGATGGGATGCGGCAGGCCAGGTGGGGCAGGGCAGGGCAGAGCAGGGCAGGGGCAGGCTTAGTGGCAGCCTCCAGCACGCTGACGACAGCA
>NC_059278.1:19149488-19254488 GCF_017591435.1 Portunus trituberculatus | reverse complement strand
TCAACCAACAACCACCAACCACCATCCCTAGCAACCAGCAACTAACACTCAACAACCAACTACCAACCAGCAACCGGCACCCTCAGCAACCAGCAACTAGCAACCAACACTCAGCAACCAACAACGACCAACGAGCAACCAACAACTACTAACTACCAACCGGCAACCAGCAACCAGAAACCACCAACTATACTAACCACCAACCCAGCAACCAGCAACCAGTACCCTCAATTCCCAGCCCCCACCCAATCCTGGCGCCATAGAGAGCACAGTACGTTGAGCCATAACTTCCCAACACACACGGCGAATGCAGGTAAAGGTGCAATAGGTCAGCCAAGGCTCGGAGGAAAGGGAAGCCAGGCAACCCACACAACAAGCACAAGAAAGGACTGCTGGAAGTAACAATACACTCAACTCAGCACCTGGCCCGCAGCTTAAAGAAAGTACCTACAAACACACACACACACACACACACACACACACACACACACACACACGAACGCCCGCACGCACACAAACACACGTACACAGCAGCAGGTCAAATCTTAGTATGCAAAGCAGGGTGATGTGAAAGGTCGGAGAAGTGAGGGAAAGAGTGATTCGGGAGAAGGAAGAGGAAGAGGATGAGAGTGAAAAGAAAGACGTGGAGGAGGAGGAGGAGGAGGAGGAGGAGGAGGAGGAGGAGGGAATGTTGGCAGTGTAGGGATGCATGTAAATACGAGGAAGAAATAGGCTCAGATGAAAGTGATAAGTGAAAATAGTGGTTTTGAATTAACTAACCCAAGAAATCTTTATATGGACGTGAGTTACCAGAGAGAGAGAGAGAGAGAGAGAGAGAGAGAGAGAGAGGAAAGGGGAATGGAGGGGAAGCAAGGAGCAGGTAAAGATCATATCCCAGACAAAAAGCAGAGGCAAACAAACCTTGTGGTCGCGGCGTTCGAGGAGTGGGGGGGAGTAAAAGTAACTCTCCGCCTCCTCACTGTGTATATAAGGCGGCGGCTCGGCGTTCTCTTCACTCACTCCTTCGCCGACTCCACGATGAGGCTAAAGGTACGAGAACCTCCCCTTTAACCCCCACCCCCTTTCCTTTCCCTCTCTCTCTCTCTCTCTCTCTCTCTCTCTCTCTCTCTCGCTTGCTTCAAAACTCCACTTCTCACTTTCATCTTCGTCTCCGTTTTCTGTTTCGATACTCCAATCTTGTCATTCTCCTCATTCTCCTCCTCCTCCTCATCTTCATTCCCTTCTTCCTCATCCTCCTCATTCTGCAAGTCTCCGGAAGTCTTCACCGTCTTCTTTCTTCTTCCTCTTCCTCTTCATCCTCGTCTCATTTACGCCTTTTCTTTCCTCCTCATAACTCCTTCATGTATTTCTTGGTTAAGGTCACTAGGGAAGAATTCACGCATAACTGGTCCTCCTCCTGGTGCTCCTGCTCCTCCTCTACATCCTCGTCTCATTTACGCCTTTTCTTTCCTCCTCGTCCTTATCTTCCTCCTCATAACTCTTTCCTTATTTATTTCTTGGTTAAGGTCACTAGGGAAAGGATTCACGCATAACTGGTCCTCCTCTTCCTTTTCTTCCTCCTCCTGCTCCTCCTCCTCCTCTACATCTTCATCCTTATCTCCCCATAACTCCTTTGCTCACTCATTTCTTGGTTAAGGTCGTGCACTGGAGGTCACTGGCTCTATGGCGAGGGATTCACGCGCCACTGAGTTCGGTTTAGGTGGTCTGCATTCTTCACGAGTCATAATGCAGGGGCGGTATTGAAAGGTGAAGCCTGACGTTGCTTTCTAAATACAACCGTGAAATTGACCGTGAATATTCGCAAAACTCCAGTCATCTCTTTCTGAAGGGCCGGGAAATAAGGTTAGAATAGTGACCTAGGTTTTTAAGTTGTAATTTATTTATCTTATTTTGTTTTATTTGCTGATTTTGTGTATATATTTTTTTCTTGTCGACATTATAGCATCGTGAAGGTTAGAATAATGAACTGGGATTTTCTTTTTTTTTCTAGTTCTCATCTGTTTATCTTATTTTGTTTTACTTATTGATTTTGTTTATATATTTTTCTTGTCGACATAATAGCATCGTGAAGGTTAGAATAATGAACTGGGATTCTTTTTTTTTTAGTTCTCATCTATCTGTTTATCTTATTCTGTTTTATTTACTGATTTTTTTTTCTATTTTCTTCTTGGCGACATAATAGCATCGTGAAATGGCATCCATCTTTATTTTCAAACACTCAGTACTGTTTAGGTCAGACTGTGGAGATGCAGCGAGTGTTTACGGATACGTCACGAAGGAGTCAATCCCATAACTGAGCATAATGATTCCCCAGAAACGACCTTCCTTACTGACAATAGAGCGAAACGGAAGGATTTCAGATTAACGGGGTTTCAGTCGCGTGTCTCAAGTTTTTGTTACTAATAATTACTATGATTGTGATAACCGGTACTACATTTACTATCACTATTACTCTTTTTTTTTTTACTTTCCATCAATGCACACTCTTATTATTATCATTATCTGTAATATCACCAAGAGTTTGTCAATCTAAAGAGTTAATACGTAATAGTCCTTTGTGGTTTGTCTTCTTTTTATTGACCTTCGACTTCATTTAATTTCACTTTCATTATTTCTAAAAGCATCATATCGATAACTTTTTACTGTATCAAGATTTAATAGGTATAATCTCTCTCTCTCTCTCTCTCTCTCTCTCTCTCTCTCTCTCTCTCTCAAGACCGGCCCAGCTCGTCTTGTCAACACTTGCCAAGAATCGTCTACTGGTACTTATGTCAACAACTTTCTCTCCTTTCCTTTCCTTAGCAATGCCGTCAGTAAACACCACAGACTTTCTTCCCACCCTTCCTTTCCCTCGCTGGCGCCCACAACAAGAGAAAGATATATTTGCTCCACCCTTGCCATTAATTATCTTGGATGTAACACGCTCGATTATGTCTCACTTGCTTTCATTGTTTTGGTTCTCCCGCGAAATTTCGATGATGGTTTAACTTTATTTTCTAAGATACACGGATGTAAAAATCTTCCCTCTCTCTCTCTCTCTCTCTCTCTCTCTCTCTCTCTCTCTCTCTCTCTCTCTACCAGATGGCACCCCCTCTCAAATCACTCTGCTGTGGTTAGATAATCAAAATATTTTCTTCCTCAAGTCTCTCTCCAGTCATTAAAACACGTAATACTCTGGTAATCTCATAATCTAAGTCTCATCTCGTCCACGGTAAACAGCAGATGCTCATTTGATTCATTATTATTATTATTATTATTATTATCATTATTATTATTATTATTATTATTATTATTATTACAACTACTATTATTATTACTACTATTATTATCATCATTATCTTTATTGTTATTACTATTATCATTATTATTATTATTATTATTATTAGTTATTATTATTGTTGTTATTACTATTTGCTTCTGCCGGTTAAAGTATAAAGAGAAGAAAGTGCAGTTTCAATGTTTATTTCCGCATCTCTCTCTCTCTCTCTCACTCTCTCTCTCTCTCTCTCTCTCTCTCTCTCTCTCTCTCTGTTTCCTATACGTACTTTCACTTTTGTACTCTCTCTCTCTCTCTCTCTCTCTCTCTCTCTCTCAAGCATACGGTTTCCATTGTCTCCGCTCCTCGTGCAGAGAGAGAGAGAGAGAGAGGGGGTGGGCAGAGGGTGGGAGAGCCTTTTACTGTATTAGGTTCTCGAGCAGCTCAAAGCCTAATGGACAGATGAGATAAGAGTGGGAGGTAATTTTGAATAAGGCCATTCGTTTTCCTGCCATCCTTCCTTTCATGACGTCTTTATCACGCCCCTTCTATGGTACACACTGACCCCTTCACACCCTTCAGTGACTCAGCCCTTCCTTACTCTCTTCCCCCTTTTCCTTCCTCCCCTTCCTTTTACTTACTTCCCCTTCTCCTCCCTTCCCCTTACAATCATCTCCCTCCTTCCTTCATTCCCTATATACTTTGATTCTTTTCTTCCTTCTTTATTCACTCCTTCTTCCTTTCTCCCTCCCTTCCTTCCCTCCTTTTCATATAATAATCCCCTTCTTCTCTTCCTTCCTTCCTTATTCACTTTCTTTTTCTCCTTCCTCTCTTCCCTTCCTCATTCATTTGCCTCCCTCCCTCCCTCCCATCCTCCCTCCCTTCCTTTCCTTCCTTATTCACTCCCCCTTCTTCTTCCTCCCTTCCCCATACTCTTTTACCTTCCTCCCTTACCTATTCTTTCCTTTCTCTTTCCTTTCCTCTACACTTTCCTCACCCTCTCTCTCTCTCTCTCTCTCTCTCTTATTTTTAGTATATTCGAAAATTAAGTTTATTTTCATGAGTCATGGAATATTTTTGTACGATTTCTCTCCACGTCTTAGTTTTTTACCAGTGGTGGTGGTGGTGGTGAAAAGGAGAGTGGTGGTGGTTGGGTGATTGGAGGGGGAGCGAGTAGTCGGCACAGGTCATGGGGAGCAGGGTTGGGTGGGGAAGGGGAGGGGAGGGGAGGGGAGAGGGCCACCGTGCATGACCTGTTGCTTGTTCGTGCAGCGTCATGTTGTGAAAGTCAGTGAAAGTAATTGTTTCCTTTCCATTTTCCTCTCTCTCTCTCTCTCTCTCTCTCTCTCTCTCCCCACGTGCCAGCCTAATGCCCCGTGCCTCCCTGTACAGGTGGCGTTGTCAGCGGTGCTCGTGGCGCTGATGCTCGTAGCGGCGGCGAAGGCTGACCCAGGATTCAAGGGCGGCGGCGGCGGCGGCGGCTATGGTGGTGGCGGCGGCGGTAAAGGCAAGGGCGGCGGTAAAGGCAAAGGCGGCGGCGGCGGCGGCGGCGGCTACGGACATAGCTTCGTTGGCCACAGAACAGTAGTGAAATACGAGCCGTACACCGTGACGAAGCCTGTGGTGGTGCACAAGGAGGTGACGGAGCACCGGCCAGTGTACGTGAAGGAACCCATCAAGATCCACACGGCGCCTGCCCCTTCCTCATCCAGAAGCCGGTGGTGCATCACGTCAAGGAGTGGAAGCTGGTGGACGTGCCCAAGGTGACCTATCAGCCAGTCTGGGTGCACAAGATCCCCATTCCTGACGGCGGTGGAAAGGGCAAGGGTAAGGGCGGCGGCTTCTTCGGCGGTCTGTTCGGCGGCGGCAAGGGCGGCGGCAAGGGAGGTGGAAAGGGCGGCAAGGGCGGCGGCGGCGGCGGATACGGTGACTACGGTGACGGATACAGTGACTACGGTGGCGGCTATGATGACTATGATTATGACCACGGCTATTAAACGTAAGGCTTCGTCAGGCAGCTTACACATGGTCAACTCTTGGCTATCTGTCTTCCCGCCCTCCCTCCCGTCCCGCCTTCACCCTCCTCCACCTCCCTCCCTCCCTCCCTCCCGCCAGAGTGGAGCCAGAGGTGCGTGGACGGTGTACCTCACGCAGCCATTCCACAGACCTTGTTACTGTTATCATTTAGTGTTACCATGACCATTACTTCTTGTTTACCGCGCGCTGGTTAACATTGTATCCCGTGTATATATGTTCAGCAGTTTACCTCATCTTTTTTTTGTTTCTGTTTCTTGTTATGTATACATAACCTGTTAATAAATGTTAAGGATTTACTCTTGTCTGAAACTTACGCCAATTCCTAAGCCAAGTAAACTTCCATCATGTACGCTAAAGAAGGAGAAAAAAAATGTTGGCTGGAAGTGTAGAATCATCGAAAACAATATTAGCAGCAACAGCAGCAGCAGCAGCAGCAACAACAACAACAACAACAACAACAACAACAACAACAACAACAACAACAACAACAACAACAACAACAACAACAACAACAACAACAACAACAAATACATCAAGTAACCCACGAAATTATGGACAATAGTAAAGTAAAACACATAATATAGTCAAGACCGATTAGAGGGAGGCGATGTAAAGGCTTATCCCACGAGCATTACCCCCACTGTACACTTAACAATATCCACCCTTCACTCAAACAGCAATCATGTATCTCTAGCCGACAATGGAAAGAGAGGTGGAGGTAAGACCCATATCTTTCATTGAGTGTTGTATTTGAACTAAATGAGTAGATCTTTGTAACGCAAATATACATGATATATTGTCCAGTGGAGAACGAAAATCCTTTGTGAGCAAATTTACGTGCTTGTTTGTGTATGAAATTCGCAGTCATTTCCACATATGGTATATATTTGAAGGGTGTTGATTGCCGGAGACATATTGGATGTGTATGTATTAGTAGTAATGATTTAAGTAAAGGAAGAAAATTTGACTGGAGTGTCTATAACCAGTAGCCAGAGAAGTATGCAACATGGTGCAACATTTGAGCAACAGATCGGATCACGACAAAGTTAGTATTGCGTACCTAATGCCTCAAAAACTCATATCTTCCATCTCTTAACTCAACATAACCTTCCAAACTATTCACTCTTCTTCAGTGACACTCAACTGTTCCCCTCTTCTCCACTCAACATCCCCAGTCTGTCCTTTACGTATAACCTAAACGGAAAACTTCACATCTCATCTCTAGCTAGTTTTTTTTTTTTTTTTTTTTTTTGAAATTGTTTCCGCCTGTTCTCCATACTGCTAACTCTGCACAGGGGTGGGGTGGGGTGGGGGTTATCCGTACATGTATGAACTATGCTTCACACATCTGGGGCGTTCCACTCAACCGCTCCTTTAAACAGGGTATAATCAAAAGCATTTCGTCTGTTCAATTCCTCTTCTCTAACCGATTCATTCTCTCTCTCTCTCTCTCTCTCTCTCTCGTCGCCGCAATATTGCATCTCTTGCAATCTTCACAGCCATTTTCACACTTAACTGTTCTTCTGATCTTGCTATAAAAAAAATCTGCATGCCTCCCTTCCTCCCGCGGCGTCGCTGCACAAAACTTTCTACTTTCTCTCACCCCTACTGTCCACCTCTCTAATGCAAGAGTTAACCAATATTCTCAGAACTCTGGAACTCACTGGCTGCTTTTGCATTTCTTTCTCTCTACAGAATTAACTTTTAGCCAGTGTTCCTCTTACATTAAAAACATCACAATAGAACTACTATTATTACTTCAGCCAAAGAAAGTATAAGGGTACGGAGACCTTGACAAAATCAACGTATTAGAACAATCTCCTTCACTCCGTACGCACGACACCCGCTTCATTCCCTCGAGTCAGTATCATGAGACCAACGGTTCGAAACTTCCCCATTACAACAGTAGGCTGCCAAACACGGATTCATTTCTTATGTAATAACGCGAGATAAGAAAGATTCAATGATAAGCAGACATAATAATAATAATAATAATAATAATAATAATAATAATAATAAAAGACTTCGGAAACGAGCTACTCATTAAGTCAAAAGGGAAACATGAAACTAGGTAGTATGCCGTGTCTTGAAACGCGTCACCTATTACACGGAAACTTCTCAACCAATCTAACAGTGAAGGAGGAACACACGTAATGAGTAAGCTACACCAGAAATAGTAAGTTAAAAAAAAAAGGAAGCAACAGTATCAAAACGTAGTGTAATGAAACAGATAACTTCCTACTGAAAACTTATCTGAGCCAACGATCGATGAAGGAATAAAAGACCACAAAAATTCAGTAAATCAAGAAATAAAACGGATAAGCAGAAAGTAGCAGTCAGGGCAGAGATTCAAACCAAAATGAGGCAGTTTACAGAAGAGGAACAGACGGAATGAGAAGGAGACGAAACGAGAAGTGAAAGGAAGAGAAAGCGAAATGAAACACAGGAAGATGAGATGAAAGGAGAAGTAAGAAAGGAATCAGTGACAAGTGATGCTGATTGTATCCTCAAAAATGCCAAGTTATCTGACAAATTACGTATCTTCGATCTACTGCACCAAGATTAAATGAGAGGTCGTGAGTGAGTGAGAGGTCGTTAGATTGTAAATGACAGCATGTGAGTAAGAGGTAGATAGACGTAGGTGAGAGGTCATGTGTCAGTTACGTACCTTTCGCCAAGTGAGGCCAGACGTTTCACACTGCCAATAGTCTGTTTGCTGTTCTCCCTGCGCACTCAACACTACATCGTCACACGTGTTATCCCTCCCGCTGCTGGTGATGGTGGTACTGATGGTAGGTTAGCGGGTGTTTTGTCTGTAACGGCACTCCTTGATGGTATTATTTTTTTTTTTTTTTCATTATTTACTCTATGTATCTATATTTCCTTCTTTACCCATTATTATTTCTTACTTCTTCCTTTTATCTGCCAGTGTCTGTTGATAATTTCCTTAACTTCTTGTGTGTGCCTGTAAAGCAAGTCAGCAATATTCTCTTTTCTTTCTTCTGTTTTACACTTTCCTTTCTGGTTTCACTGGTGGTATAGAAGTTTTTGTCTTTGTAACACCAGCTCCTGTAAAGTAGTCCTCCTTTCTCTCTCTGGTGATAACCTTTGCCTCTTGTCTCCACGGTCCCGTTGTTATACTAGCTAATAACACCCATTTCATTAAAACATTTTCTTAATTTGTAGAAGGATAATTTCTCGTTATTAACTAAACAAAACTTGAATATATTTTAAAAATTACACCTTGCTCCCAAGATGCTTCTAGATTTATCCAAGGCTTTTTAAAAAATTTCCATAACGTCTTGTAATCTTAGAAGATTCCATGTGCCTACACACCAACACTTGCTGCACTTCATGTTACTGAGAGTGACAGCAAACATTAATTGGAGGACTTTCCTTCTTGCTGATAAATAATTTTGTTTAGAATCATTCTTCCCTGAAATAAACAAAAAATGAACCACTAAGCAACATTTAACTTTTATTAGGCATCTGTACACATTACACTATTAAATAGTTATACATAAGAAAAAAAAAACTGAGGTCCTGGATCAACAAAACATCTCAACTTATCACCCTATAAATTTTCAATGTTGCCGACTCTGGAAATCACAAAAGTGTGGTAAATTTAATGAAAATCTGCACCTTCCCCACAATGTGCACGTGGCCTCCCTTTGGTCACTAAATATTTACAACACTTGCACATCCCAAGACTTTCCACTGGGATGCTTGAAGGTCCCAGTTGTTCCTCCACAGGTTCAGCTCAAAGAAGCTTAACAGGGTAAAGCTGCTTGTGTTTTAAGTGCAGATGATTTCTATGGCAGGTGACTTCTCTCACTGTTCCCACTCCAATCGAGTCCCCTTCCCTTGCATCCCCGCAGGCACCTCAGTCATAGATGTCCTCCTTGTCGGCCACGTACCGGATGATGTCAGCTGGTCGGAGGAGCTTCTCTGCATCAGCATCAGGGATTTCAAAACCTGTGAAAAGTAAACAAAGGACAAGTATAAACAAGAGTATTCATGTGTCTCATAATGTTTCATCACTTTTCCATGTCCTCTCTATTCTTAAAGATCTTTCCTTTTCATATTCTATACATACTAAAGCCTCCTCCACAAACCTGCCTTATTATTGTATCTTCAAGGACTTAATTCCTTTCCTCTAAACTATCCCAAAATGCTTTATTGAGCTACAGGTGAAACTTCAGGTCTTTCTTCTGTATAAGTGGAGGTTAAACTGTTGTCCTAAACACAGACACCTGGACACCACCTGAGGCTTATATTTCTCAAGATTTAGAATGGAGTAAAATCAACAGCTGAGTCATTAGGAGCTTCAAGAGATCAGGCAAATTTACGAAGGATGATAGTAGGCACATTTCACCGAGGTACAGCTTTGTGTTGGCTTCTTACTGCTTTCCTTGCTTCATGTTCTTAGCTCCTCACTTTACATTGACCAGTCCAGGCTGTTCAAATGATACTGTGAAGTGAGGACAGAAGTACCATCTCTTCTTTCTCAGGAACCATGGCATTGAAGTTGTGGTCTAAATGAGTGTCAATGTCAAAGTTGTATGCCTTATCTTGCCTGCCCTTATTTTTTTGGGGAAAGCCTTGTTATGTATGTATGTATGTATACTAGTATCTACCAAACACGTACCAAACTCGTCCTCCATGGCCATGATGACCTCCACATGGTCTAGGGAATCCAAGCCAAGGTCCTGCATGAAGTGTGACTCCACTGACAGCTGAGGACAAGTACCTAGCATTAGTTTAGTCTCCCACAATGAAGTCATTTTTTTTTTTTTTTTCCCATATGTAAGAGGAAATCTGGCCAAGGTTAACAGAAAAGTAAACAAAAAGGTACATTTAGCTGCCTATCCCTGAGTAGGTCCAAAAGAGTTAGCCATAAGAATGGGATAAATGTCTTGAAGCCTCCCTCTTAAATGAGTTCAGATCATAGGAAGATAGAAATACAGAAGCACATAGGAGATTCCAGAGTTTACTAAAGAAAGAGATGAATGATTGAGAGTACTGGTTAACTCTTGCAATAGAGAGGTGGCCAGAATAGGGATGAAAGAGAGAAAAAAAAAAAAAAAAAAAAAAAAATCTTGTGCTGTGAGGACATAGGAGGATTGGAGGCATGCTATAATAAAGGTCAGAAGAGCAGTGGGTATGATAATAGCAATAAAAGATAGCAAGAAATACAACATAGCAGCATTGATAATGAAGCTGAAGACAATCAGTTAGAGGAGAGGAGTTGATAAGATGAAAAGCTTTTGATTCCACTCTATCTAATAAAACAGTGTGAGTGGAACTCCTATACGAATGAAGAGTACTCCATATATGGATAGATAAGGCCCTTGTAAAGAGTTAGTAGTTGGGTTGATGAGAAAAACTGACAGAGGCTAAATTCATAGAAGCTATCTCAGCAAGAGAAGAGATTGTGATTGGAGGAGTCCAAAGGAAAAGATATGGTAACAGCATATGCTGAAGGATTTAAGGAAGAGCAATCCAACCTGGGGGATATCTATGGTCCCCTCCCTAGAAGGAGACTCCAAGACTGGTGTAGGAGTTGATTTTTTTTGTATTTTTATTCTTTAAAATAAAAAAAAACCAGTGTGTTAGTGTTAGTGAGGAAGGAGCTTTGTTCTTCCAATGGCTGATGATGTCTTCCCCCTTGGAGCATCACTGACAGATTTTCCATTTCTCCATTTCTGCAGTGATTATACTGCAAATACCTTTTAAAAAAAACTGAAACTATAGAAAAAATCATAGCCCTTGATACAACATTTACATGCTTTCCAATTCAAGATTATCAATTTCAAAAAGTTGAAATGCTCCAGGAATTGATTAATTACTTATTAGATTCTTTATTCAGTACAATCTAAGTTACTGGACATAGGATTATTTTTTCATTATCTTTAAGGGGGAATGCTTACTTTTTCTGGGTTAATCTTGTCATAGAGCTTCAGGACGAGCAGGACTCTCTGCTGGATGAGGTCGAGGGTGAGGGGCGGCTTGCTGCTGTAGTCACGCACACTGCTGCTACACCACGAGGTCTGCAAAACACACACATAATCACGGGCATGAAGGGAGTTATCCTAATACTCCCATCCATTCACTCCCACAACCCCATTCTAGGTCAGTAACCTCTTCACACCTAAACTAACATTACCTACCATGACATGAATATATTTACTCTTTACATACATATACATTGATCTTGACAATATTCTCTCCAAATTATAGCTTAAACAAACCTAATCTAGCCTGACCAAAAGCCAATAGACCACTGAAGTCGCCACTGATGTGAAGCAAGGCATGCGTCCTGTCCATATCCAAAAAATATATCTGCCTATTCCTCATCAACCGGCGATTAACTTGTCTTGTAACCATTACCACCCACCCAACCCCCCAGGTATTACTGTAGAATTTCCCCACAATCAGCTACGTGTTTTTTACCCACCTCAAGAGATAGAGCTCCTGTTTACGAATAATTTGAACCCCATATATACTAGGTGCAACCTTTTTGAATGGCGACACAGATTTTTTTAAATTTAAGCGTGTTTTAGTGATCAGCTGTGACAATAGCCTCCCGCATCAAACCCTGCCACACACTGATGGTGTCATGCGCTCGCGGCGGCTCGGCGGGCTCCGTGACATACCATTGTCCGAGCATGCGCTTAATTGTTTATGCTGATTGGTTCTGTTCTTTGAAAATGAAGCAGCAGCCAATGAAAAAAAAAAAAGGCATAACTATTTCCACCAATCACGACAGCCCCTAAGGTTAGGTTGGGTTGGGTTAGGTTAGATTAGATTAGATTTAGTTAGGTTAGGTTGGGTTAGGTTAGATTAGGTTGGGCTGGGTTGGGTTGGGTTGGGTTGATTTGGGTTGGGTTGGGTTAGGTTAGGTTAGGTTAGGTTAGGTTTGGTTAGGTTAGGTTAGGTTAGGTTCTTTTCTGGACGAAACTAATTTTTTCTGGTAGATTTCGGCTTGTTTTTAATTAATTTACCAGTTGTTTTTTTTATGCAAATAATATGTTTTGGGGCTGTAAAAAAAAAAATGGTTGATTTGCGCCAAAAATAAGTGGTATTCTAATTAAAAGCAAGCCGAAATCTACAAGAAAAAAACTGTTTCGTCCAGAAAGGGCAAGATGGTGAAACTCTGTAGGTTTACCACCCCCCGCACCCCCACCAACCCATACCACCTCCACCACCACCCATGCCACAGCACACCACGCCCTCCCAGACACATATACCCCATAACCTTCCCACACCACCCACCACAGGCCACCGGGAGACACCTCGGGCCGTGTGGGAGGATGGCGGGCAGCATGTCATCAGCTGATCGCCGATGTAAACATGCCGGCACATCCCAGCCACACCAAACACACCTTATCTACGGCTGGCTGCACCACTCTGCTCACTGCTCTGTGCTCCTGAAGGCTCGTGGTGTGCAGGCATCCCACCGCAGCTGCTCGGGGCACGATGGACAGCACCGTGGAGGGCCTGACGCGGCTTACTAAGTGGAGTGTTCGAGCCAGCGTAGCCATTTTCCTGGAGGTTCCTACTGCTGCTGCTGCTGCTGCTGCTGTGGTGCCGTCAGGGAGTCAGGGGCTAAACTATTTCTGGGCCTCCGTTAATTCTTCGTGATTACATTACGGTGTGTATTTCTTTTAGTGTTTTTATTTATCAATAGATTAAAGAAAAGTATGTCAGAAGTGGTGAAAGAAATATGTATATATATTTTTGATGTCCTTGATTTTATCAATCGATTGAAAGCACTATGAGTATAAAATACTTACGTTCAGAGATTTTACGATGTATTGAAGTTCCGTTGATCGACTGTTATTCTATATCAACGTGGGTGTTATTTGGGTACTCATTGGCTAGTAGTGGGGGCGCAAGGGCTGGTCATGGGCGTCACATGGGCTGTGGCGAGGGGTGCGGGTTTGCTCACGCCTTTCAGGACATTTCCCTTGGATTTTTTTATTTTTATTTTTATCATTATTATTATAAGGAGCAAATTTTACAGGGGGGCTTTGGGATGAACTGGTTAATAATCTCTGTGTCCTTTGAAGAGAGTAATGGTGAGATTGCTAACACAGCTGCTACGGTGATGCACTACTGCTCTTACTGTGAGGCTGTGACGTCACCATCAAAACACTGACGCCTGACGGAGGAGGACTTGCTGATCCTGCTGGAGCTGCAAGGTCTGCCTTCTGACGCCTCACCTCGCTGGCTTTATAGTGAGTCATCTGCAATATTAGTAATGGAGATATTAGAGAATTTGTAGAGAAAGTTTAATGAAAGAAAGCAAATATGATAGTGAAGGAAGAGTGAATAGTGTGAAGGGAATCCCCCCACAAAACCTCTTGTTAAACACACTGGATCTCTTCCTAAAGAATAGCCAACAGACAAGGAACAATTGCCCTCCCATGTTATCGTACGCCATCATAACCTTTTGAAGTCACCCATCTTGCTCATTGGATGTCTGCCCTCCTATACCCCATCAGCTAGCCCGAATTGTAAAACTGCAGTTTATGAATTATCTCCTTGTAATACGTGTATAAACAACTTCAAATGCTTAGTAAGGTGTCTGGACTTGTTTGTGTGTATCAAGAATATGGGCATTGGCCTAAATATCAATATGCACTGCCCTAACAATGAAAAACTGACGTCAATTATACAACAGATCAAAAATATCACCCCCATAAAAGTGCCGCCAGGGATGGACTGACCCCTGTGCCCTCCCTTAGCTATGCAAGTGTCCTCTTGACAACACTAACCAAACCTAATCTGTTTCCTGCACACAGAACACCAGCAAGATGAGCACCCCAAGTGTCCCATTGTCGTCCATCCTGCGGTCCAAACATGAGGAGGCAGAGGGTGATGAACCAAAGAAAAAGACACGAGAAGAATGGAAGAAAGCCAAGGAACTGGAGGAAGCCCGAAAGGCTGGCACTGTGCCTGCTGCTGTGGATGAGGAGGGTAAGGACATCAATCCCCACATACCACAGTACATTTCCACAGCACCATGGTACTTTGGATCTCAGGGTCCCACTCTCAAACACCAGCGTCCCCAGCCGGAGAAACAAAGTGACATCACACACCTGAACGAGCATTACATCCGTGGACAGCAGGGCGAACTTTCCACTCGGTATCGTAAAGGTGCTTGTGAGAACTGTGGCGGAATGGGCCACAAGAAGAAGGAGTGTATGGAGAGGCCACGCAAGGTTGGTGCCAAGTACAATGCATTGAACATTGCCCCAGACGACATGTCACTGCCAACTCTCAAGCTGGACTTTGACGGCAAGCGTGACAGGTGGAATGGCTTTGATCCACAGGAGTATGCTGCAGTAGTGGAGGAGCATAAGAAGGTGGAGGATTACAAGCGACAGATCAAGGCCAAGAAGCTAAAAGATGGTGAGGAAATGAACGGTGATGAGCCAGATGATGATGATGAAGATGAAGACAAGTATGCAGAGAGTGTGGACATGCCAGGCACCAAAGTGGACAGCAAGCAGAGAATCACTGTGCGCAACCTTAGGATTCGTGAGGACACTGCCAAATACTTGCGGAATTTGGATCCCAACTCTGCATACTATGACCCCAAGACGCGTTCCATGAGGGACAACCCATACAAAGGAAGGAAAGAAGATGAATATGATTTTGCTGGGGAGAATTTTGTACGTTTTACTGGTGATACAGTGACCCAAGCCAAAGCACAGTTGTTTGCTTGGGATGCTTATGAAAAGGGTGTTGATGTGAGTCTTCAAGCAGAACCCACAAAGCTGGAGTTGTTGCAGAAACAGTTTGTTGAGAAGAAGGATGAGTTCAAAAAGAAAGTTTCTGATGATCTCCTTGAAAAGTATGGTGGAAAGGAACACCTAGACACTCCTCCTGTTGAACTGCTTTTGGCTCAGACAGAGAATTATGTAGAATACTCACGTCATGGCAAGGTCATCAAGGGAGCAGAGAAGCAGACTGTACGTTCTAAATATGATGAAGATGTGTACCATGGAAACCACTCTAGTGTATGGGGAAGTTATTGGCGTGATGGCTGCTGGGGATACAGTTGTTGCCACTCCTTTGTAAAGAATTCCTATTGCACAGGGGAAGCTGGTAAAGCAGCTAACAGTGGAGCACCACTACCTAGTATGGCAACAGTACAGCCAGAAAGTGATGTGAAGGAAGGGGAAGTAAAAGAGGAGGAGAAGGAAAAGACTTTGTTAGAAATGCACAGAGAGAAGAAACAGAAGAAGAAGAAGAAGAAGAACAGGAAGAAGAAAAAGAAAACTGAGAGCAGTAGCAGCAGCAGCAGCAGCTCGTCAAGTAGTGAATCAGATAATGAAGAAGAGAAGGAGGAAAAACGCAAGAAGAAACTGCGGGAGGCATTGATTCGAGCCAAGATGGAAGAGGATGCTGCTGATGCCCTAATGAATGTTGATGAAAGACAGAGAAACTACAATTCCATGTATAATGCAAAGGCTCCAACAGAAGAAGAAATTGAGGCTTTCCAGATAAGAAGAATGAGGAAGGATGACCCAATGGCGGCATACTTTAGCAAGTGAAAATAGAATGTATGGTTGCCTGGCATTTCAGCAAATCTGTACAAATCTTGAATGGTGAGAGGTATGAAAATTTATCACTGATTTCACTTTCAGGGCGGATATTTTGCGATCCCAGTGGTAACGTAACAGTTTTCAAGCTGAAGACTGCTCTCCATTTTTTTTTTTTTTTTTTTTTTTTATTGACTGCAGAATTATTATCTTAGTCTTTTACATTTAAGTACATCATAGTTGAAGGTTCACATTTGTGGCACTTATGTTTGTGTTAAAGATGTTAAGTAAATAACATTGTGAAGTGATGGTTGTTTCTCACAGCCACTATCACATGCAGACAACTTCAACACCTTTTCGTATTCACTGAGATTTAACTTTTACACTTATGTTACTATTCAGCATAACATCTTTCCATACTCTTGTGTTTGACATAACATAAAACAAACTGTATTATGTAAATATTTATTTATATCACATTATCTTGTAAATATTTATTTGTATCACATTATATAAAAAAACAAGACTAGCCCTTAAACAAGAACACTTCATGGACAAAGTCTCAGATCCAACAGCTACCTTGTCAGGGTAACATGAGTGATCAAGTTACATTACAAGCTAAATCATGCTCTCTTCATTCAAATCTTACAAGTGGAGGTCACCTAACATAAGACAAAGGCTAACTGGCTGTCAGAGCTCTTCCACCATGGAAGAAAAGAAAATTCAGAATTTCTGACCACTAGCACAGCAAACAATCTAAACCATCCGAGAGAGAGAGAGAGAGAGAGAGAGAGAGAGAGAGAGCGCGCACAAGCCTATTTGAGAGGGATGTCAACTTACTGCACCTGAAATGAAAAGGCATTAACTATGGAACAAATTTGTGAAAAGAAGCAATCTTACTTGCAGGAAGAAGTAATGAAAAATTTTAACACACACACCTTGCTCAGAGACAACCAATTAGCCTCAAGTAACAAATAATAATAAAAATGTATAAACCCCAATTGTAAGTTTTGGTTGAAAGAGAGGAGTATACACTTTGGCATCTGAAGGTATTTTCTGATAATCTACTAAGTACTTTGGAAAAACAACATTGGTTCCCTCAGAGGCGAGTATAGTTTCCCTACACACATTTGTATAGTGAGACAGTAAAGTTATTATAAACATGATGCGTTTCCCAACTCCTCTACAGTTTGCATGTAACAATGTTCATATGGTGCCAATGCCATGAATACTGTTGAACACAAAAATAATGGCTTTTATATGCACCTTGGCAGTCACAGTCAAGCCTAGGACCAGTTCCATGAATAGCAGCAATGACTGGCTACATTCACTCCCTGTCATGGGCAGTCAAGGGCATCAGGTAATGTAGCAGATATGAAGTCCATGTGTATTAGAACTACATGATACAGTTCTTTCAGAATTGTCACATATATGAGGTATGGCTCATAGAATACCAGCATACCCTCCTCCTGGACAACACTGCTTCCTTTTTGTAACCATAGGAACTATTTCCTTGGGTGTGTAGCTTTCATGAGAATGCAGTTGGGAGTTGGTAATTTGTGATAGCCAGGTATAAATAAAAAAAAAAAAAATAAAAAAAAAATTTAAAAACTGAGTGGTCAATGGTTTCACTGATATTATCAATACTAGAACTAGTGAGCCCATCCACTCTCCTGTCATGCTTTACACCAATGGTATCACAGAACTCACCCCACAACATCACCACTGTCTTGTAATATGAAGTCTTTCCTCATAACTACACCACCACTACACAATAGAGCTTCAATACAGAATCCTTTCCTTCCTATATTTGTTATCACCAACAATTATCAGTATCATGAGTCAATAAACCAGTATGTACTATCCATGCTTCTGGTCCTAGTTACAATCTTTCCTCAGCCACATGCATACACACCAAGTTCAATCCAGGAAGCTACTCTGAATGCAGGGATCTTTTTCAGTACCAAACCAAATGCTCAGGACTCTATCTTACTATAAAGTTTTCCCCTTGAGCCTAATAAATCTAATGAGATTACCATTTACACAATATTGCATGATGTGAACTCTCTCTCTCACTTTATAAATCATTCTTTTTCGACTGGGGAGGTACAGTTTGTCTTGGAAAAGTATCTGTGCAGTTGAGAAAGGTGCAGGAATGAAGTGCTGAGAGGAATGGGAGAAATGCAAGAACAGGTAGGAAAGGGAAGTTGGAATAAGGAGAATGGCAGGTTGTGAACTAAAGTTGATAGTGATGGAATGGTAGGTGGCATGTGCCATCCCATACAGATACTTTCCTGAAGCAACGACGAACACTTTTTTTAAAGTAGGTAAATAAATATATTCTACAAAATCTGCTAGTGTGCCTACCCTAATGCCTCACACCTGAACTAAAGACTACTAGAAAGTATCTCATCATCAAGTAAGTGTTCATAACATTTCTTGTATCAAAAAATTGCCTCACAAACCAAACATTCATACTAAAAAACTCTCATACAAATAATGATAATCACGATGCACCTTTCTCAAAACTGATCTTCAACAAAATAAAAAGCTATGACGGTATGGCCCCTCTGGCAGGGCACTGACACGTAAAGTGAGGACAGTATCTGGAGGTAACAATGAATGCTTCATACCTATAATATGCAGCCTATATGTATAACAATTCCCAGTATGGCAGCATTACTGGGGTTGCTTAGGTAACACAAATCCTTCAGTCATCTTTAGTCTAATGCACAAACTCTTGACGATGCAATTTCCCTGAATATATTTAAATTACATTCATCACAGAAGTGCTTCTTGGAAAATAATCAGGCAAGTCCCTCACTAGACCCTCATTTGCCAAGAACATAACAAATGCTCCAAGCTCCAAAGGAAATGCTGAGAGGAAGCAGCCAAGCAGAGCCCATCAACAGGTATGGCCATTTCTCCCTATCTGATTAAAAAAATATATAAAACATAATACAAAGCACCTAGCAAACAAAATTACCTCTGTATAAGTGACCTTAGTAACTGAAGGTGGAACAAGACAATGCCATCTAAATTCATCCATAGTCTGGAAATCACAGTCAAGACACCAATTAGTTGGTGTTCCCCATGTCTGTTATGAAGAAAACAAGCTCAGTCACTATCACTTGGCATCCATTCACAGGCCTCAGGGGCAGAGACTCATGAATAACAACTAGGTGAGCTCATACACTACAACTTATGACAATTATTGTCAAAGAGCTTCCACAGCCAAATAGAAATCCTATGTCAGCTGAATAAGTTCCCACAGTCATAGGCAACTTCTAGGAAATTGGCTTGAGCAAGGCCCCTGGAGATAAGACAGACCTCAACTTGTCTCCTGAAAACAGATCCAAATGTGATGTGGTGATCCCACCTTCACTCCCTGACTGTCATGTAACCAACTAGTTGTTCTTGTTAGAACGTAACCGCCCAAGGCCAGACTGAGAGCATGCACCTCCCCGCCGTTCTTCTTCATCATCAGAGGTGCAGACAACGGGTGCCACTGCTCCTCTCGTGGAGGTTGCTTGCATTAGTTCTGCATCCGGGCCTGTTCGATTTTCATACAGTAATACATTGAGGGTCTCTTCATATATTCTTGCTTCAGGAAATTCCACCTGTGGTATAGCGAAATATATTAGAAAAAGATCAATCTTGCTTTAACACTAAATGATGCAGATTTTCTTTGTCCACGTTATTCTAACTTGAAACTATTCATCTATATATCAAGCTGGCAATCCTACAAAGGATTGCTCAGAGCACCACATTCACACACACACACACACACACACACACACACACACACACACACACACACACACACACACCTTTAACAATTCAAAAAATATCTCTAGAGAGAGCAGCAACTTTAAATTCTTGGAAACAAGAGTAAAGTTGATTGTAACAATACCAGTTTGTTTACACTTACATGAATGGCATTACTGATGACAATCAAAAACATTCTAAGCTAAAGTTACCTGATCTACTCTCTCTCTCCCTTCAGCTAATGTAAGATTAATGATACATCTCCTGCAATCCAAATGGATGAGGCTGTAGGGAAGCGGATCCATATTTGTCTGGCGTGGGAGGTCTGGGCCTCCACCACGGGTCAGCAGGCAGGTTGATAGATATACAACCCAACTGAAGACTCGTCGGAGACGCCCAGACCAAAACGGCAGCAACGCTGGTTTCTCCTCATGGCACGGACTTCACGATATAGCCATTGTCCACCTGATTCCTATCAAGCTACCTTCACTTTCATGTATTCTTGATCCATTCACATTCATTCCAGTTATCAATCAGCATGCCATCAATCACATTAAAAAGGACATTTCAAAATGTAGCAAGACATGAAAATGTCTACTTTACCTTTGTATGTTTTCTGTCAGTAGCATAGACTATGGAAGTGCAGCAAACCTCAGCCAGCTTCTTGCCATGCCCATAGAATGCCCACAAACAAATCTCATTGGAGCCAATTACATCTTTAATAAACAGAACTCTCCGACTGAACCTCAGGGATAACCGGTCAAACAGCTCAATATTCTTCAGCAAGTTGTCATCTGATGTGCTGCAAGAATGACAAAGGAAATAGTTTGATGCAAATAACAAAATATTACATTCTGTGGTACAACATGCGAATCTAATTTAATGTCTGAGAACATTAACTGGAGTTAATATAATATAACAGCTGTCTCCACTATGGAAACTGCAAATATAGTTCTTGAATGCATCATATACAATACACTTTTACACTATACATCAGTAATGGATGTTTTCATGCATAAGTACACAATGGAAATTGTTTAAGTATCTAAGAAGTGAAGAAACCAGTAAATGATAAATCCTGTAGACAAATATACAGTGTTTACACACCTTGTGTAAGAGTACTTATTGTTGTGTCTGTTCACCAGCAGCTTCACCACAGGCTTACTGGTGGACTGAATGAGCATCTGTTCCTCCCTCTGTGAGGTGATGAGTGGCACACGACATACTGGGTCTTTCTCAGGTTCACGTTGTCTCACTGCCCCTTCACACACCTCCACCAGGTCACTCATGCAATAGTACCTCGCCTCAGCTAGAAGCTCCTGTGAGAGTGGATGCACTACTTAACAAGACAAACCCAGCAATAGCTTATCAAAACACACACACACACACACACACACACACACACACACACACACACACACACACACACGTCCGGTTGCTCTGTGGTTAGAGCACTGGCTTCACAAGCCAGAGGACCGAGGTTCGATTCCCCGGCCGGGTGGAGATATTTGGGTGTGTCTCCTTTCACGTAGCCCTGTTCACCTAGCAGTGAGTAGGTATGGGATGTAAATCGAGGAGTTGTGACCTTGTTGTTCCGGTGTGTGGTGTGTGCCTGGTCTCAGGCCTATCCGAAGATCGGAAATAATGAGCTCTGAGCTCGTTCCGTAGGGTAACGTCTGGCTGTCTTGTCAGACTGCAGCAGATCAAACAGTGAAACACACACACACACACACACACACACACACACACACACACACACATGCATACCATAAATCTGCAATCAGTGTGAGTCAGCCTGCAAGTGCAGTTCCTAAATGCACCACATTCAAAAAGTTTTGTGAGTAAAGGGCCTGTTACATGTAGGCTTGATGGCTTCTTGCAATTTTTCTTATTTTCTGATGTTCTTATAGGACAAGAACAAAGCAAAGTTAGGGGCCCAAGAAAACTTCTACCAGTCACTCCCACATAAAACAATATCAAGGTAGAATTATTTTGTGTTGAACTTCAAAATCAGGCAAGCTCTACAAAGCTGCTGCACAGACCTGCAACTCTCGCTGGTTCTCAGGAATGGGGATCCACTCGTCACGCAGGTAGTTAAGGATGGTGCCAAAATGTTTCCCACAGCGATCAATAAGGATCCACCCTGAGCAAAGATACAATAGTTGTCAATTCTATGCAACATAATAATAGCTTCAAATATTCCAGGTGCATCATTCATAGCAGACATGCCATCATGCTTCTTAGGCTACAAATAACCTTTAATTTATTCCACATATAAACCTCATTTTTTTTTTTTTTTTGTAATGTTTACAATATACAAATATAATTTTAGGAAACCTCAATTGATCATCTTCTCTAAGGTTGCAGAGTGGTCATTCTGGATTCTCATCTTAGCAACTTAAATTAATCAAAGAAGCATCTTGTCTTACCCTCAGAGTCCGTTAAGACCTCCATGCGGCCAGAGAACATGGCCCTCAGCATGTTGTCATGCTTGGTGAGGGTGCCAATGGTGGTGTAGTGGAGGGAGCCACCAACATTCAGTTTCACATACTGTGAAGGACTCCCCTTGATCACCTGAAAACAAAATCATCACTTTAAAGAAAAATTGTCTTAATTAACCCATATATGGGCAAGATATTCTTAAATAAGACATATCCATATGGTGAGCAAAAATGTTTTATTTTCTTTATTTTTCATTTAAATCATGTCATTATGTGAAGAGAAGTGTTGCCAGTGTACAAGACCAAGTCCTACAGTCTCAAGGCAAATCATTTCAGGCTGAATTTGTCTTTCAGATTGAATGTCTTGTTAAAATAAAATGGTGTCATACCAGCACACTACACTCTCAAAAGTTGGCAACCATTTAAGAAGCTGCTTTCATGGGTGAATGGATGAGTGAACATGTATGGATGGATATGTGGAGAGAAGGATGTATAGATGGATGGAATAGTGGATGAGTAGGTGGGTAGAAGGATGATTGGATACATGAATAGACTGATAGATGGATGAATGGGTGGACAGATGGATGAAAGGGTGGATAGATGGATGGATGGGTGGATAGATGGATGCATGGGTGGACAGATGGATGAATGGGTGGATAGACAGATGAATGAATGGATGGACAGATGAGTGGATGGAGAATGGATGCATGGAAGGTGGATGAGAGTACTCACCTTTTTGTGATCCCCTGACATCTCTGAGGTGGGTGAAGGTGGCGCCACCACCACTGTGCGTGTTGACTCCAGGGTCACTTCCTCCACCCCTGCCACCACGACACCACACCTGCTGGCCACACACCTGCAACACATACTTACTTCAAATCATACAATCACAATGAAAAGAACACCAAAAAATGTGACAATGTTTAGTGAAAGCTCAGAATTCTTGACAATTCTTACCACACACAAAAATGCACCACTGATTTTACAAACACATGATTGTTTCCTCGTAGACTGAGAGAGAGAAGGTTTACTTGACAATCCAACCCATGAACTATCACTTCAAAAGTAACATCATGAAATACCTAATGAGCCACTGGATTTGACACGACTGGAGGTTTCACACATCTACAAAGAACGTTAAAATAATATCGTTAAATAACATAGGCCTTTTCAACTGAGGATTCCAATAAATCCATTATGGTATTCAGTTAATTAATTTCACGGCTAATCCCTTCATTGTATAGATCACTTGAAAAAGCGTCATATTTTGCCGAGAAATGAACTGTCGGTGGCTGGAAATTAGTAAGCTAAGATTATTTTCATAAGTACCCAGTGGCACTACCCGGGCAGTGCCACACCCTATAGTGCCGCATGCCGCCCCTTCTACCTCAGCCTGGTATGAGCGAGGGCTGAAATGCCTTCGAGCTGACTCACTACCCTGCCTTGTCCCTTGTCATATGTCCCTTCCTTTATTCACACAGCACACACACACACTGCACGACCCGCTAGCACGAGGCAGTTGAAGTCGGCGTTAGAGAAGGAAGTATTACAGCCGTGGAGTGGTGTGGGGTGAAGAGAAGGCAGTGCAGCGGAGGTGTGTCTGTGTTGGTCCGTCCTCCATTACTCTGATCGATCATTTCCACCTCCACTACCTCCTCTCATTTCACTCCTTCACACCCGCGCCAGCCTTCGCCACGCCACACAGCCACACCCACACGAGCCATAGCCATCCACCCTCGCCCGACACAGACTTACACAAGCGCACAGACCAAAGGGACAAGAAGGTACAAATGGTCTCTATCAGCATGAACACAACGCCACTCGCGGAGACAACCTGGCATTTTTCCTTCAACACCACTTCAGCCTCCTTTCCCTTCCTCCAAACGCCACAAAATGGTGCACAAGGCTAATGTACGACTATTTCTTGCTAGAGATGGTGTTCAAGATGGATTAACACTGCAACTTGCCCGAAAATATTGGCTGGGGTCTCGGAGGAAGGAGGTGACGCAGCCCCACCACTGCCCGGCGACCATCTTGTGGCCTCCTCCTCGCCCCCCTTTGCTCCCTTGCTTTGCTCCCTTCCTCCCTCCCTCCCTCTGCGCTCCTCCATTGCCTTCCCTCAGCTGCCTCTGTGTTCCTCCCTCCTCTCTTCGCCTTGGTCAAGAATCATATAGAGATCCTGCATCATCCTTGTTCAAAGATGAGGCAAAAAAGTAGTTCTTTGGTCCTACGGTAGAAGAAAGCCTTGGATGATGTTTTCAGACTTTCGTTTACCTCAGTTGTGGTGGAGGTTCTAGGAGTTATCAGAGTGTTTTTCATGTTTCTTGTGGTAGGATTCTCCATCGTTCATATGGGGAAAAAAATATGTGAAATACATGTATTCATGTGTGGCTTTTGACATTAGTCCTTGGGGATGAGAACATGAAGTCAAGGAGCGTGTATCTTCACTCCTTCATCCATGTATAGGAGAGAGATCCTTGACTCCCCCATCACCGATAAATAAAACTTATGTCTTGAATAAGATGTAAAACTGTAGGTCTTTCTTTTTCATTGGTACAATTCTCACTTTACCTACATCAGTGTATAAATATTCTTATAATTCTGATATCTGCGCATATATACATCACAGGGTACTTATATACAAAAACATTATATAAAAGAAAAATAAATCTAAATTGGATGTACACCTCTTCACAAGGGTACTAACAAGGCAAAAACTGGATATACTATAGTTTCGTACTTGATTGCATACATTCCAAAGGCCATATTACACGGGCGCGTTTTCCGCAAGTGACAGGAAAAAGTGCGATTGAATCAGTTGATTTGTGTGGTGGCAGCACAGCACATTGTCGTTTACCACCCTCATAGAACCTGAGGTTGTGGCACCCATGGTATTCTGAGAAATACTTCACCTAACTTAGCAAATCCCGACGAAAATTAGAATAACAAGTAATCACCACAGGGCAGAACTGACGTGGGTCGTACGTCAACGTGTGACAGTGGGACGTGCGACTGTGGCACCACACTCAATTTCCTAACGAGGCCAAGAGAAGACAAGACTCGCTTCACATCCATCAAATACACGAGGCATGATAAAGATTCTCTAAATCGTCACAAGACTATACACTTCCTCCTTTAGTTTAATACCATATTTTATAAGTGTCGAAGTTACTACAAATAAGACAGTAAAGTAGACATTCTTCTCCAAATCCATCAAGTTTTCATTGGGAACAAGAATACTAGCCAAAAGAAACATTCACTTGCTTACAAAACTGTTTTCTAGTTCAACATTGCTCAAACACCCATTTTCTGAAACACTGCCTACACCCCCACCACTTTCGAATGTATCTTATTGAGGCTATATAGGTTTTTAAGTCATTGTAATTGTAGTAACAGATTAACAAGTTTTCTATATTATCAATGGGAGAAAATTTCTTAAGAACACGCCAAAACATCTCTAAAACCTCGTGGTGAGAAAGTAAATACAGGTCAGTGTTCTCCCACAGGTCAAGACTGTGACCATACAGTTAAGCAGGATGGCAGACGAGTCCCTGGCAGCAGCAGGTCTGTACATTGATGAGTTGAACAAGATCCGTGTGTTGGAGCCAGAGGTGGCACAGCAGACTGCTGAACTCAAGGATGAGTGTAAAGAGTTTGTAGACAGTAAGAGCTCCTCTTCTTTCTCATTAGGTGTATCAGCATCCATCCTGTTCTGTATACCTATACATGAAAATAAAAGAAATGGCATTATTAAAGATGAAGATACATACTTCTGCTTTTGCATTTAAAAAAAATTGAGCAAAATACCATTATGGTTTCTTTTACATGCTAGATTAATTTCCTTTCTTTCAGAAATTAGGGAATTTCATGAACGGGCAGACCACTTCATTCAAGTTGCTGACACAATGAGTGAAGCTGTTGAATCAGAGAAAATGAGAGCAATTGGTGCCAGAAACTTAATCAAAAGCATGAGCAAGCAGCGAGAGGCCAAGGAACAGCAGCTTCTGGTGTGTCATTGTGTAAATTTAAGTAAATATTTATTATGATACAAAAAATCTAATGACTTCTTTTTGTTGGAACACTAGTATGTAGTGGGAAGTTTTCTTCAAGCATTGATTGTAAAAATCTTGTGTGTTCAGGCACACATTAAATATCTTATCCTTATATTTTTCCTTGTGCAGGCACTGATAGGAGAGAAAAAACTGGAGCTAGAGCGTCTGCGTGTGCAATATGAGTCACTCCGTCGCACAGAAGCTGATCAACTAGAATTCATAGAGCAGTTTGTTTTAAGAAAATAAATTATGTGTTTGTAAGACTTGGGTGTTGTTACAGATACGTACTATGTACATATAGCTTACATCATCTCATCTCCACATCTTTTATCCAGATTGGATATAAATTCATGAATATTTTTTTGCTTAGATCACTTCTGTGTTTAGATTGTTTATTTATGTTTATATATGAAAAAAAAAAACATTTTTATGGTGTGTTGTTGTAGCTGTTTTGGTTGGTTTTGCTAATTGTACATGTCTCTTCAGGACTGCATAAACTGCTGCCTATGAAAGTCCAGTCTTCTCCTGTGGCCTCGCTGCACAAGGCTTTCTTCTTTCTCTCATCCCTATTCTGTCCAAGGGTCTAATACAAGAGTTAACCAATATTATCAACTCTGGAACTTCCTACCTGCTTCTGTACTTCCATCTTCCTACAACTTAACTTCTTTTAAGAGAGAGGTGTCAAGACATGTCCCAGGCTTCTGACCAATTTTTTTTTTTATCTTTTATGAAGACTGCAATTCCAGTGGGCCTTTGTTTATTTTTTATTATTTTTTTGTGCCCTTGGCAGTTTTCCATCTTACATAAAAAAAAAAAAAAGTCTTCACTGACAACTGATTATGGACACTTCTTCACAGAGCTCACTACAGGAGTCTTCATTTGCACTTCATGGCTCTCTCTCTCATTCTCTCTTGTTCAATAGTCTGGTTTTAGTTCTTGTTCATCCATTTACTCTGCTGCTATTAGAATTAATCAAGTAAAACTAAAGTGCTGTCCAATAAAGAAAATACACTACATATACTCATACATAGACACCAACTTAATTTATGATTGTATCCATATATATATATATATATATATATATATATATATATATATATATATATATATATATATATATATATATATATATATATATATATATATATATATATATATATATATATATATATATATATATATATATATATATTTTGTTTTGTTTTACATGATGGTGTGAGAAATTAAAATTTGTCCGTTATGTCAAGTTTTATTTTGTGCCAGGATTAAAACTTACATATGCTGTGACATAAATAAAGACTAAACAAAACTTGGTGCATAAGTCCCTTTCAGGTGTGACTTGATTAGTTATGGCTGACAAGTCATGTTGAGCAGATTTATGAAATTGAATTACTCCTCATAAGACAAGACAGATTCAACCTACATACAGAATTTGTGATCAAGTGGCATTCTGCATGAAAAATGCTCTGTTCCTGCAAATACAAATGTGTGCAACCAAATTGAAGCTTCAAGGACATTCCAACTTAACTTTATCTTATTGACTTATATTCATAATGCATGTGTACATACAAGTCAGTAAAATTAAAAGGTAATTTCTCTGAATTTTTCATGCAGAGATCATGATGTAAATCTCAAACTCGTTACAACCATCGTATGGTAATTGGTAACAAAGCTGGCAGTCTTTGTAAACTTATGGGATAATTAAATCAGGTTTCTGATACATTCAAGCTAATGTTTGCCAACTCATAATTAGAATCTGTTGCTAATGTTTGCCAACTCATAATTAGAATCTGTTTTAGGCTATTAACAAAACGATTACATGATGACATGGTGCACTCCAATATGCAATGAATACACACTCAAAACTTACTTTTTTTTTATTTAATCAAAATATTAATTGTACCCAAATAACTATTGGGAAACACTGCCACACAAGAAAAAACTAAATTTGCACCAAAAGGGACAAGAGGTGTGGAACTCAAAAAATCTTAAGTTGAAGTGGCACAAAATTGATCAAATCTGTAGCCATGTTCTGAAATAATTAGGGATTTTAATTCAATCTGTGTTGCTCATTTTGTATAATTGGAACCAATTAATCTTATCTGAGAGATCTTAAATGTACTATATTTTGAATTATAAACGTGAATTTGTCATTAATTCCAATAAAATGCTTACTAATCCATCAATAGATAAATGTCTGAGTGAGCCTCTATCAAGCAGGTGCCACTTGTCAACAGTGAGGTTTCTAGCTATAAATTACATGGATGTTTTTCTTACAAAGTTGAAGCCTTAGTCTACAAAATATGAAAAACACATCAGCACACTGAGATCACTTAACATTAACACACATGACCCCTAATGCTGACAACACTGAAGCTAAACTGAAGCCGAGTTTTGAAGCCAAGTCTCCCTACCACAGAGGTATGCTGGAAAAGCTCTGTTTCCTCTGATGGCATGGATGCCAGGCTTCATCTCCTTGTCAGTCAGTGCTCCTTGTTACCTCACTGAGGAGAGACACTACACAATTTCTCAACTTGACTTGCTAACTAGACATCTGCTTCAATTACAAATGCCAAGATATCCCAGCACCAAGAGAGAGAGGGTGACATCCTCAGCGTGGCATCTTCCATATGTCTATAGCTAAGCAAAGCTAATTTTTTTCACAAACTTACAAAAGTCACTTATTATTAAATGGATGAGCACCAGTGCAGGAAATGATCACATGAGAGGCTGCTAGCTGCGAATGCCTCCCATGCAGTAAGCAGGGAGGCACTCACACCTAGCTCAAACATCCTGCAATGGCACTGGTAAAAATGGCTTACCTAACTTCACCTTGTACCTATCTAAGCCCTTGTTCACAACACAACTTGGATCATATTTTGACTAGGAGAATTCATATCCAAAGATCCAAGTTTACAGACAACATCCACATTCATCCAGAAAACTTGGCCAATCCACTGAATTTTACAAGCATGCATGGCAAACTGCAGAACAAAATTTATACAATTAACAGGCAACCCTAACATACACATGCCTTTCAATTTTCCCTTTGCAGTTCTTTTTTTAGTAAACTTGGTCATTTATGGATGGCACATGCACAAAATGAGTAAAAGTAAGGGTTTCCTTACCACTTGTGTCATGATTCAGGGTCTTACAAAATTACTCCTATACAAAACATAAAACTGACCTAAAAATGCTTCATCTATCACTTTCAATAAAATACATGTCCCTCAAAGTATTTTGATAAAAACTGCATTTTAATAACAAATAGTGTGAGAGAGATGAACAGTAAACTCCCAATTGCCAGTTTATTTATATAATAGATAACTTTCACCAAATATTCATGGTGATAAGCTATGGACAAAACAATTAACCTTTTACGACACTTTTTGTTGCAAATTATTTTGTACTCTGAAGATATAGTTAAGATGTATATCATGTACGGTGAGCATCACACAAACATGATTGTCAACAGACTGCTGATGTTGAACACATTATGAGGAGTGAACATTTCAGTACACAAACACTTTCTTAGCAATGAAAAAAAGCTACTTTCATTTAAGACATTAAACTCAATCTGTTCAGTGTAAAACTTCATAATTTAACGAATAAAGCTGTGTACTACTTACTTCAATAATCTAAAACTGATTTACACATATGTCACTATCAATAAACAAGTTTTGTATGCTCAATATTAACCATATTCCACCATTGTAGTAGTGCGTCTTAAAACAACAATTAGCAGGTTGCTGAGGCAATTAAAAGTTAGTGAATGAGCAGCAAGTAGAACCATGCAAGCAATACCAAGGTGGTGCCATGACTTACACAGAAGGCACTGAGGAGCACCAAGGTGATCAAGTCTATGAAGGTCATGCACAGCTTTCATGATGGCAGTTTTTCCACCAGCTGTTGACTGCTTACATGTAGGCAACCAGCTGCTGATTGTGTACATGTAAGCAACCAGCTGTTGAATATTTAGAGGTAGGCAATCAGCTGCTAAATGTCTCATTCCCTTGCTTGTTATAAAGGTATTCCAATATCATCAATATTTACACCTTCTTATGACCCATATATCTGATAACCTGGATGAATGCTCTTTCCTTCTATCATAATGCACAATAGATAAATAAAATTTATAAATCAATTAAATGTCTGGAATGCTTGGGCTAATTTCTCATTGCTTCCTCAAAATCTGGTGATTTTGGGCAACACTCACAGCTAAATGGTTCTTGAAGAGATCTGGCTGATCCTTATTAAGCAGCACTTCATGTGCTTATATTATTATATACCATGACACTGAATACCTTTGTAAAAACAAACACCTCTATCAGCCTTCTTATCACAAATGGAGAATGTGAACAAAACTTCTCTTCATCGTCCACATTTATCAGCAGACACAATGAAGAAAATATTATTATAGTTTTTCTTTTTCAATTTGAAAGTTACACAGAGAGCAGAGATCTGTCATAGTCATATCATTGCAAGCAGTGTGCAATGCACAGCACTGCCAGCACAGATGCTGAACATTGCCCTAATAAACATGGGCAGGTTTAGACAATTCTTTTTATATCCTCATTTCTGAGCTGAAAACAGGAATTGATATTATCTTTTAACACATTTGAAGGCTCAAAGGTTCACACTGGCCAACCTATTTCAGTGGCACTGGCACTGTTCTGGCATCTTAAACTTTACCTTCAGCAACTGTCACTTGTATGGTAACGTTGTTGTGGTTGTAAACTATCTCCTTTGTTTCAGTGTGAGATAACACTTTGATATTCTTCTATTGCACATCAGCTTATTATGATGAGAATACACAATCAAGTATTTCCCAGATTCTTATAACAAATACATTCTGAAAACTGAGAGTTTACTGTTTTTTCCTTAAAAAGTCAGTCATCATAAGCATATTTTGAGGTAGCATGAAGCTATAAAGAAATAAAGTTGACATGATAATTAAAGAAAAAGGGCTGCTGAGCAAAACATTCTTTAGTATACCTGTAAGACACAAGAATCATTGCAATCCTATGTTCTGCTTTTAGTAGATGCCACCCAAATTGCTACATGCATAAAAAAATAATAATGAAAAAAACAAACAAACAAACAAACAAACAATAATAATAATAATAAAAAAAGTGCATAGCAAGTAAAAAACACTTTCAGTTAAGTGAGTAGTGCAATGGGGATAATGAGTGAATAGAGACTTTTTCAGCTGCACCCAATGTCAAGGTTGGGACAGACAACTTAAGAATCCAGTCCAACATACTACATGCATACACATTTCCCTTAATCAAACAACAAAACAGTAGTAGTAGTGAAGAAAACAAAGTAGGTATGAATACTTAAGTGATACTCAGGTAAAACTACTTCCTGGTCAACATATGGTGCCATAAATCTCATTAGTACTTAAAACAACAACCACTGAATACCATCTCCCTGCATGTTGTAATGATTCATACACTCACTTACATAATCAGCTTGTAAGATACAGACTAAAGCAGAGGTAGATGACCACTAGATCCATGACAACACAGACCTCAAGGGTGGAGCACAGGTGGAGGATGAGAGGATGCAGCAAGGAGAGTGGAGTTCAGTACCCAAGTGTTAGCTGCAGCTTAGGACACCACATGTTTCCAATGCTAAATATGAATAACTCCAGGTATATGCAGTACAAGGTGTCCCGTGCCAGAGGGTGCATCACAGCCTAGAGTCTCAAAGGTCAAAGCTCCTTTTCTTGATGACTTTGTCTGTGAGCTCCCTCAAACATGGGCCACCTCAATTATAATCTAAACCATGGCAGTTTTTGTTGCTTACTATGAAACAACTTAAAATTTAGGCTGTATATATTAACTTAATATTTATGGTTAGCTTGTGATACTTAATTAAACTGATTTTAATTTAACAATAAACAGTTTTGCACATAAAATACCAAGCAGTATGTCAATACTAAAACATCAGACTTAAATTTGAACTTAAGTGTCAGGTAAATCATCACAGCAAAATGGCGGCACAGGTGTGATAGTGGGTCAGGAGGGGTGCAAGGTGCCACACAGCTGACATACCTCCTGATGGAGCTTCAAACCTACAGTGACAACAGGTTCTGTGCTGATTACCTCCAGCTTCCACCCATTCAATCCTGCCTCCTTCAATTATCACCAGTCTTAGTGATTCGAGGGAGGATGGACACTCCCATCTCATCCCTCCAGGAAGTTACAACAAAGTACTACAGTTATTCCTGGTATTAGTGTGGCCCACTACACCATTGTCCATGTTAAGTAAATAGAACATTTCTGGGTTTTGCTGTGGGCTAAGATGGTTTTATCTAGATAGTCATTAATGCACCAAGGACATGGCTGTGGGTTGGTGTGCCTCAGCCTAAATGTTCTGAAAATTGGTTCTGCTTTTGTACCCACACAAAGAAGCAAATAATGAAAAACTGAGGCATAATATAAATGATTAAGCAAATTACAATTGCACTTTACTGTGGCACTGTTTGCACATCCTGTGCAGAATCCTCACCAGCACGTTATGCTTTTTGTACTCTTTGGATATTCATACATTGACTCAATGTGATATAGAATCTGTTACCTACAACTAATACTGAATACTAATCCAATTAAAATATTTAAAGTCATGATAAAACAAAAAAATATATATAAACAATAAGAAAACAACAATATCATGACCACTGCCACATTTCCCAGCAATTCTGCAAATACAAATTCTACACACACACACACACACACACACACACACACACACACACACACACACACACACACACACACACACACACACACACACACACACACACACACACACACACACACACACACACACACACACACACACACACACACACACACACACACACACATTTCCTTATAAAGATATAAAAAGCTAATGGTAGTGTTGGTATTCACTAAGCTTTGAGTCACTGGAAACAGTATCAAACACTGGGCTGCCACATTAAGCAACTTTTGAACTTCATTAGGAAGGTTCCTTCCTTCACATGCCTTGGTTGGCCATCATCTGCAGCTTCTTGAGGTGGCGCAGAGCACGCTTGGCCGCCGTAGACTTGGCAATGCGGTAGTTGCGTCCCACACCTGAGAACGACCCCTTCCCAAAAATCTCCACAGACACTCTTACCTTACCATCCACCAGGCGCTCTGGCTTTCCAAACTTGGCCGTCTCGGGCTCCATTTCCAACAGTTCTCTGATGGGCGACTTGGGAACCACGCCGCTAAACTGCTCTATCTCCCGGCACATCATGGTATAGTAGACTGACCACACAGCATCCAGGGAGCCCCCAGAGTCAAGAAAGATGGCCCCAGCCACACTTTCAAACACATCTCCAAGAGCTTTTGGCACCTCAATGTCTTCTGCTGCCTCACACTCATCTTCCTCCATGAAGTAGTACTGCAATGACACCACCAATGTCATGATAACTGATATAACATAGTCTGCAATAATGTAGGATTTAGCATATCATTAGGCCAGTAACACATATCCGACTGGCTCTGTAGTTAAATAAGTGTTAATTCAAAAGTTCAATACCTCCTCATTGATCTTGTGACCATTTTCTTCCTGCATCTTGACAAAGTCCCTCACAACACGGTCCAGACCAGGAGAAAAGTGTCTGAAGTACTTATGGAAGTCATACTTGACAGCAAGCGAGGCAAAGATGGTGTTGTTAACCAGCGCAGATCTCAGGTCAGTCAAGGCCCCAGGAGAGTGCTGCCTCTTGTCCTCATACAAGTGGCGGGTTATCAGATAATCTGCACCATTACAAAAATGTTAAACAAAAAAATTCTACCTTATCTTTAAATCTAATCCCCTTTTCTTCTTAAAAGTAAAATAAATAACTAAATAAATAAATACAATTATAAACAGTACTTACATATGTCTCACTCTTCCCAAGCCAATCCTAGACAACAATGTTTTCCTGAGATGTCACTCACCTAACACAGCATCTCCAAGGAATTCCAGGCGCTGGTAACAGTCAGTGAGGCGGTTCCTGTAGTAAGAGGCATGAGTGAAAGCCTGAAGCAAGTAGGACCGGTCTCGGAAAGTATAGCCAATCTTTTCCTCAAACACCATGTAGCCACTGAGGAGAAGATCCAGCTGCAGGTCTGTGGCAGAGATGGGGCACTGGTGGAGAGGTGACTGTGGAGGCTCAAGGTGACCGTAGGTGATCTGAGGTGCTGAGATGGCAGAATCTTCTTGCTCCTGGTACTTGCAAGGCAACACTTTTATGCCGAGCCAAGACATGAAAAGCAGAGCACCACGAGGCCCACAAGTGGTGAGGTATGCCCCAATCAAAGCCTCAACACAATCAGCAATACTCTTGTCCGGGATGCTGTGTTGAGTTAGTAAATTGTAGGGGATAAAAATGGGCAGGTCATGAGGGTTTTGTGTAGCCATCAAGTCACTGGTCACCTGTTCTGACTTGCTGCGCTTTATCTGCTCAGAGCGCTCCTGCACCAACCGGCGGATCTCATCACTGGCCAGGTCATGCAGTCCCGGCAGATCTGCCATGTTCCAGTGGCCTGCAGGAACGCCGGAGTCAATCAGTGCTTCCTCCAGCTCTCGGGGAACAAAGTAGCCAGGAGGCAGCCAGTTGTCATGTGGCTCAAACTTTGTGGCCACCATGCATTCTCCTAAACCCTTGCGTTTCCCAAGGCGGTAAAGGTTCAAGTTGCTGACCTGCTTGGAGCGCAGGTAGCTCAGCTTGCCTTCGTGACGAAGAGGATAAGTGCAGTACAGGAAAGTAGTGATGGCATACTTGAGGAAGGAGTCTCCAATGGTCTCCAGACGCTCCAGATTAACGCCGTCGTTAGCATTGGACATGGTGAGTGCCTGGAGGATAACACTGGGCGGTGGTCCTGGGTGATGCAAGAGGTCTGGCTGGTAGTCAAAGCTAAAGGATAACTCGTCAGGGGAGTTCCTCCACGGAGGAACCTCAGCACCTTTGTCAAACTCTGTGAGAGAGAGTGTTTCAGTGCGGTTCACAATCGCAGTTTTAGGTGAGGTAGATTGTTGAGCATTATCACAGCACTTTGAAGATAGCATTTCACAGCCTTGTATTGTAGCTTTTCCCACAGTTACACTCTCCTTCTCTATAGATGCAGTAGCGTTTTGTTCTACAGCCAGCCTTCGGTGTGCCTTCTCCACCACCAAAGGGGTACTTTCAGAAAGATAGGTAGGTCCTAGCAACAAGTCCTGCTGCTTTTCTTCCAGTAATTGCTGAAACTCCTCCTCTTTGGCCAGACACACCTCTTTTTCTTCCTGGGGCCACCACAGATCCACCTCCTCATCAGATGAAGCATCATCTATGGCCGTATTGGCCCGTCGCTTGGTGGCCTCCTCTTCCCACAGCTTGTCAGCCTGGCTCTTGTCATCATCATCCATGTCCGAGGAAACGTCAGATTCGCAGCCTTCCAGGTCATCTGCCAAACCCTCAAAGTCACCATAGCCACCATAGGCATCATAGGATCCATATCCACCATAATTGCCCCCATAGCCTGTCCCTCCTGAGCCTCCAAACATATCCCATCCATCAATCTCAAAGTTGGAAGGTGAACCGACGCGGAAGATTTCTCCTCCCCCGGCACTGCTCTTGGAGGAGGAACCTTTGGTGCGGCGTTCTGTCAGGCCAGTGCCCCAGTCAGCCCCAAGCTCTCCCTCTACTTCATCATCTCCCCCAGTGCAGCCATCCAACAGTGTCAGGTTGTCTGGCAGAGCAACATTAGGATCGAAGGTATCAATCTCAAACTCATCAGATCCATTAAGGTCATCTTCAGTGAAGGGTGGAGATGGAGGATCCACTGCCATGTCGTTGGACCACGTGCCTATCTCCATGTCAGAGCCGCTGCGGGCTGGCTTCTTCTTGGGAGACGGGGACTCTACTGATTCAACTGGCTCTGTTTTCTTGGATGTCTTCTGTGAAGTAGTGTTGGTGTCCTTGGTCTTTGGGTCTACTTCAGGTGTTTCCTGGTTGCTTTGGCTTTTCTTCAGCACATCAGCCAAGCTCCAACCAAAATCCAAGGGTGGCCATGAAAAGCCTGAAAGGCAAACCCAAATGTCACAAATTTAGTATCAAAACATCTCTATGAATTTAGCCATATTATCACAGACAGATGGAATAATCAATATGACAATGAAACAAAGGATATTCAAGAAATACATGTCTGAACTGACCAGGATCAAGTGTCTGCAGACCCAGACCAACTTCTTGAGCCACACAGATCCTGAGCTGGTCTGCCAAGAGAAGAGCATTGATGCGGTACAGAATGGTGGGCAGGCACACAGCCTTACGCCACAGGGAGGCTGGGAATGGGTGAATGGTGCACAGTTCAGGTACCAGGATCTGCTTCTGTTGTAAATTTTCCCGTTTGGCTCTCTTGGTTTCCTCTGAGGTAGTTGGCAGAGCAACTCCTTTCCTGTGACCAATGCATGAAAAATTAATAAGATATCAAAAGAAGAACTGATCTATCCAACATAATGAAGAGTTATAGCAAGACTAGTGGTACGTAACAGTCAGCTGTGATGTACCATCACAAACTACAGATTGTTGGGTTCACAGTATACCTGTTAACATGTCTTGGGGTGAGCAAGTTGAGGCGACCTGAGGTGTGGTCAACATCCAATAATGGCTGACTCAGATTGCAGATCTGCAAGCCATACTTGGTGAGGTAATACTTCTCAAAGGTCTCAAATCCAGCATCAGGAAAGTCGCTTTGTGGGTTAAGGTGAGTGCAGATCTCAGCCACATAGAAGTACTGCAAGGAATAATGATCCATAAAACATTTTGCAACACAATACAGGCAAATCTACTATCTAATTTTCTTGGGATATCTTGTGAGTCTTCTCCACAGATCCAACACTTGTATCACAACTCTTCCCCTTAAAAATTATATCTTGTGCTGTTTTAAGATCTAATAATTGACATGATAGAACCAATGTTTCTTTTCTTACCTGAGGCTGGTCCTGGTTCCTGTACCACGGCATCACCACAGCATCCTCGTACAAGCTGTGCTGGAAATGAAACTTCTGGCGAGCCTCCTCCAGGGGCGGTACAGGCCTTGGATCACCCTCCGCCTGGATCTTCCTCACAAATTCCCAATCAATGCTATCTGTGTCCTCAGCTGAAAGAGATGAGATTGCTTTACATAGGATAAGGATGGTAATGCATAAGAAATGTTTGGTTTATTAAGTTATGGGAGAAATAATGCATTGTGGAGTGACAAAGTATATGATCATTGGTGTGGGATAAGAACACCAGAGGATAGAGCAGCACAGCTTACATTTGTTGAGTGGCACGATATAGAATGCTGTCTTGGCATTAGTTGGGTCAAATTTGATGGGATATTTCTCCAATCGCAGAACATGAGTAAAGGAGAACTTGTGGAAGTACTGCAGGGCTGCTAGCTGGTCCTGGGTGAAGTTTTCTCTAGTGCCTACCTCCTCCACCTGCACCATCACCTCTCCAGATCGTGTGAAGACTGGAAACCCACTCACCTGAGGAATCATCAATCAATGTCACGTAAACAATTATATAACACTGTTTTTGTTTTAATCAACATCACTTCTTCCTTGTTGAAAATACACTACATTGCTATTCTTGTAATGTTCTACCTACTTCTATCTATGCAATTCATTTAAAATTTATCCACAATTAACCCCTTGAGTACAATGACATGTTTCCATATTCATTCTGATTATTATCTGGTGATTTCATACAGCTTCAGAAACTCATGTGGGAGGATTAAAATAGCAGACCGTGGCCATTAATATTCCAACCTCCATAGACCCTTCCTAATGTCAATAAAATGGTTTAATCGTATACAAATCTCAAGGTAAAAATGTCCTAGTACTGAAGGGGTTAAGTTAGACCATTTAATCAAACTAGTCACCTGAGGAATGGGCTTAGTGGTCACAATCCCAAAAGAACGCGATGACTTTTCAGGGCGATAAATCTTACGGCCCCGAGTGTTTTGTTCGTCAGGGATGGGGCAGGTGAGCACCATGCCCAGCTTGTACACAAACAGTGGCAGCTCCTCCTTGGGCTGCTCCCCGGTCAGGCAGTTGGCAACCTGAAACCACCACCATGTTTAAATCACAATGCCCTACATTTTTTTCATTCTAGTCACTGAAACTGATGTATGATGATGATGATGATGTTGATGGGAATATTTCTGAGAGAGAGAGAGAGAGAGAGAGAGAGAGAGAGAGAGAGAGAGAGAGAGAGAGAGAGAGAGAGAGAGAGAGAGAGAAGACATCAACAAATACCTTTTTGTAGTAGTACTGTCGGCGCTTGGTAGTGCCGGGGCGGGGCATTCCCTCTGGCACCTGGTCATCAGGGGGTGGGGGGCAAAGGTGGTCATCCAGACGCATGCTCTCCTTGCCCACTGGCTGTAAATGGTCATCCAGCTCACCCACTTCATGCAGCCGCCGACAGCACTCCAACGCCGCCGCCATCTTGGCCAGCGAAACCTTGGGCTGCCACGGACCCTGTTAGAGCAAGGAATGTGCTACTCATTACGATGGTCATGGTGAAAAATGTTGAGTTTCCTGCTTACAACACTTCTCAAATACACAATAGTTTTCCTGATATAAGACACTTTGTACTGGTGTGTTTTGCAACCAGTCACCTGAGTGCTGGAGCAATACAATTTTGTCATGATGAGCAAAGTGTTATGGATATGAGAGGAAGTTTTATAAGAGCATCAGATGAATGGTGCAAAGTGACATGAATGAAGTCATGGAAGAGGTGGATGCTTATCCCTGGCAAAAATGACACAGGAAATCACAAAAACCATCAGAACAGAGGCACAGATATGATATGACTTCGTAACACATGTGGCTCTTCCTGACCTTGATGGTGCCCTTCAGAGGGGAGTTGATGGGCAGCATGATCCTACAGCTGTACAGCACAAGGTCCTCCTCTTGCCTCTCATCCATCGCCCACATGGCAGTGAGGCGTGTGAAGGTGTCACTCGGCAGCTTGGCACAATACCTGGTGGTTGCAATGACAAATTTTAAAAAATAAATAAATGAATAAGTAAATGAATATATAAATGACAAATTAGAAAAAAAAATAAATAAATAAACAAAAACACACACAACATAACCTCAGATATATTTCTCGGTCTCTTCGACTGGCATCCAAAAGCTGTTCCTAACCTCAGTATTATTAAGACTTACACTTCCAGTGATGGAGATATAATGTATTACACTACAAAAGTGCTCCAATTCCTAATCCCTTCAGTCAGACACTGCTGCCACAGCCACGGCAGATACTCACTTGTTGAGAAGACTGATGGAGGAGGCCATGGTGACCGAGGCATTGGCAGGGGTCAGGTAAGGTGCATACGCTGCATTGGCTTCCTCTGCATCCACCTCCTGGTCTGTGCCCACCTCCACGCTGCTGCAGCGACTCACCAATACCTAATATTTCAATCACAAGACTCTCAGTTTTGCCATTACTTAACTGGCATGAGTTGTAATGGGAGTAATCCAGTAATAGTAGTACAAACACTATCCCTCATGTTTGCATGGCTTTTTGTGATGTAGTTATAATGAAGAATATGGACTTCAAGCATTACCTTTTGGAAAGCTGAGTACGTAGCCATGTCTCGCAGGAAAGCCTTCTCCTGAGCTTTGGTTACCAGGTGGAAATAGAAAGTGTCTTGGCCTCTGGCACGACCACAGCTGTGCACATATGAACGATAGTCCAGAGGAGGGTCAAATCTGCAAGGAGAAACAAATCAAAAGCATGCACATGATGCATATTGACTATTTTATTCAATAGTTATTATATTCTATAAATATTCCAACTCATTCTTTTTAGGTCACTCTTTCTTCTCCCAGTGACTCCCTGGCATCAGCCCCTCACTCACCGCAGGACCAAGTTGCACTGTGGCACATCAATCCCTTCCTCCAGCACCCGTGTGGACACCAGAACATTGCACTCGTGATGACGGAACCTGCAAAAGATAAATGTTCGTGACAACAGAACAAGTAATGTATTCAATGGCTGATCCAGGTAATTTTGGCACTTTAGTGAGAAGATTAATAAGAAAAAGCAAAGGAGTACCTTCTCAACACCTCCTCCTGCTTCTTGTGCTCAGCCTCAGCCGCACGAGGGTCATCCTTCACATTCTCCCGAGCCTCCACTGTGTACTGGGGGAAGATCCAGGCAAAGTCTCCTCCAATGTCACTCAGCTCCTGCAGCAGACACCAAGACAACATGGCATAAGTGAGTGGTGGGACTGAGACTGTGCAACCTGATATCTCATACTTAACATGTATTGTCTTTGCATCAACTCCTCTGCTGAATAGGGAAAGGAGTAAAAAATCAAGCAGTCAAAATATGAATAATGAATACCAAAGAATTCTTACATTCTAATCTCATGTCATTTTCTCATGATCACATATGAGAAACTTGATGGCAAGGCCTGGAGCCGCACTCACCTTGAGGAGGCGGTAGATGATCTTGGCAATGTTCCGGTGATGCACAAAGATGAGGCCACACACTGAGTCAGGGTCATCCGGGTTGTGCACCTTGACCTTCTCCTTGACCTCATCACGCCGCTTCCTGCCACCCTTGCCTCCGCCGCCCCCAGGGAGCAGCAGGGCCAGGGTGTCTGCCATGGCTGCGGCCTCAGATGACACGGCCGGCGCCGGAGACACAGTGTTGTCTGCATCTTTGCTGGGCTCACCCGAAGTACTTGTGGCAGTCTGTGGCTTGGCTTCATTGGCCTCAGTAGGGCTTCCAGTGGATTCATTAACTTCAGCAGGGCTTGTGGTGGCTTCATTATCTTTAGAAGTGTCTTTAGGAGCTTCACAGGACTCAGTAGGATCTGTGGTGGCTTCACTGGCCTCATTAGGGTCTGTGGTGGCTTCACTGGCATCATTAGGGTCTGTGGTGGCTTCACTGGCATCATTAGGGTCTGTGGTGGCTTCACTGGCATCATTAGGGTCTGTGGTGGCTTCACTGGCATCATTAGGGTCTGTGGTGGCTTCACTGGCCTCATTATGGTCTGTGGTGGCTTCATTTGCCTCCTTATGGTGTGTGGCGACTCTTGTAGCCTCAGTGTGACCTCTTGTATCCTCAGCAGCCTCACTGTGGGCAGTGGTGACCTCGGAAAGAGTTGCTGGGACGTCAGCCACTTTACTGGCTGGTTGAGAGGTAGTGGAATGAGCACTGGTGAAGGGAACTCTTTCGTCGGGCTGGACTTCCTCATCACACAGATTGCTTTGTACTGAATGTGTCTGCTCCAGGCAGTACTCCTTCTCGCCCTGAACGGAGGATACTGACTCCTTTTGGTTGTTGTGGTTGCTAAGCTTATTGTCAGGACACCCTTCAGAGGTTCTCAAGGATGGCAAGCTCTCTTCACTGCCACTCTGGTATCCATTGCATAGAGGAGCACTTATACTATTGTGTACCTTGGCAGCATCATGCAGGTGGCTTTTGGCACTCGTAGTTCCATTGCTTACATCACAGTTTATAGGATTTTCAAGTTCACAGCCAGTTCTAAATGAGGATTCCCTAAGACTAAGCCTACATAAATCCTCTTCTAAAGTTGATCCATCTCCAGCTTTCTTAGTGACTACAGATTCAGAGATATTGCAACAGTTTTGTGTAACATCTGGATGAATTTGTACTTTGCTTGGCTCTTGACACTCCTCCTCCACCTCTCCGTTGTGGAGACACTCTCCTGCCACACTATGTTGACAGTTGACACTTTTTTCCTTAGAATTCACTCCCTTTTCACTCTTTCCTGAACAGTCACACATATCCAGACTGACATCCTGAGAACTCCATCCATTGGCCTGACATTCTGACACAGCCTTTGGTGCTTCTGTATTTGCACATTTCTTTGACTGCTTGCTGGAGGGCTTGCTAGGGGAGGCCAGGTCCATAATGTTAGGGAGACAGGAATCCTCCTCAAAAGCACAACCATTGCACAAACTCTCCTTATTAACAGTTTTATGAACTATTTGGTCTAACATTTCAATATCAGATTTAGTGCCAATCTCACTTCCTTCATGACTGATTTGTTCTGCATCATTCACACAATTCTTTGCAGTGGAGACCTCCTCCTCCTTGCCAATCTGAGAGGAACCTGAGAGGCAGAGTGAGTCTTCAGGTGTTTTCTTTTCTTTCTCCTCATTATCATCTTGTTCTTTGCAATCTGTGTGGGAATCTTCTGGAGATGCAGCTCCCTCAGTTATAGACAGCACCACAGACACTTCAGAGTGTTCAGGGTCAGCTGTGGCCTCAATAGCAAGAGTCTCTGATCCTTCTACTTGAGTTACTCCCTTCAAGCTCTCGGTGTTTTCTGTCTTGTCTCTTCTCTTACGAGGGTCTACAAAGTTTAGAGGACGAACCTGACGGAGGACTTCAACTAAGCGCAAAACTTTGGGGGTGGAAAACTTCAAGATTTGGTCCAATTCTGAATATTTATCGAATGCTTGTTCCACTACAGCCCTGCAAGTAAACATAGAGAACTCAAGTCAAGAGTATAGCCCAAAATGATCCTTATTAACATCAGGTAAAATGTATTCCAGCTTGAGTAAACAGATGAAATGTATTAGCAAAAAGTGACGTCCAATAACATACCTTATACGAGCCATGACAGTGAAGATCATACACAGCAGGAGGTAGTGACGATCATAGGCAGTCTTCTTCTTCAACTTCTCCACTTCAACTAATGCATACAAAGCTGCTCTGTCAGCACACCACAGCCCTGCAACAAAGCTCACAATTCACTCTTGCAACTCATAACAAGCAACTCAAATAATAAATCTAAACACAATAATGGCCATCACTAAGTTAGATTAACTCGATTAGAATATATGGTATTCAATGTGTGTGTGTGTGTGTGTGTGTGTGTGTGTGTGTGTGTGTGTGTGTGTGTGTGTGTGTGTATAATTCACCTCGGTCGCCTGCTGGTCACCCAGCTAGTCTTCCCCATTACGGAGTGAGCTCAGAGCTCATAGACCGATCTTCGGGTAGGACTGAGACCACATCAACACACAACACACACCGGGAAAGCGAGGCCACAACCCCTCGAGTTACATTCCGTACCTATTTACTGCTAGGTGAACAGGGGCCACACATTAAGAGGCTTGCCCATTTGCCTCGCCGCTTACCGGGACTCGAACCCAGCCCTCTCAATTGTGAGTCGAGTGTGCTAACCACTACACTATGCAGTGTGTGTGTGTGTGTGTGTGTGTGTGTGTGTGTGTGTGTGTGTGTGTGTGTGTGTGTGTGTGTGTGTGTGTGTGTGTGTGTAGGCACATATTGTCTAAGATACCCTCTTTTACAGGGATGCCAGGATATATTAGATAAAGGATAAATAAAGTTTGAAGACAGAACCAGCAACTATGACCCAGGCATCAGCAGTGTCTCACCTAAATTATTGAGCACATCCAGAAAGTCAAGGAGTATCTGTCGGGGCTCAGTGTTGGGATCAGGCAGGCCATCACAGAACTCCTGGTACTCTGGTCCATACACCTCCACCAGGTCATAGCGGTGCTCCCCCAGGAAGTTCATAGCCTGATCCACTAGCTGACGCACCTCTATCTCTACCTCAGACCGCTCTTCTTGGCTTGGGTCCCGACACATCACTATCTTTTCCAAAGGCTTATTTACATATCTGTGGCAAAGGATCAGTGGTGAATTTCTAGCCTATTATCAAAATATTTAATGAATTTGGGTAACAATGTGCTTGAATAAGGTTAATACAAGGATGTATGATTTCTCTTTGGTTATCCAATGTACATACAAGTCGTGTTGTAAGGAATAGAAATGTGAGAATGTCAGGAATGAGTCTGAGCCCAGTAAATGCTGACTGATGGCAGTGTGTGGTACCCAAATAACTTTGCATTGGTAAATAATTCAGAGAAACTGAAAGAGTTAGAGAGGTATCCTTGACTGTGTAGAAAGACAATGTGAGTGAAGAAGATAAAGTTATATATTATGAGATGGGAAGATGCTACGAATATTGATATAAGTAATTTCTAACAAGAGACACTGTAAGGTTACTACATATTGCAGTGGAATAGATAAAAAGATGAAGACTAGCATAAATGGAGCAAGATGGGTGTGTACAGGAGTGAATATCATTGGCATATATTAAAAGCAGATTCTAGAAGAGTCAAACGAGACACAACAGGAGAGGGTCATTTACCGCAGGACAGTGACAATCTCGGAAGCAGTGTCCACCCTGCAAGATGAAGCTTGCTGGATATGGTTAAGGAAGGACTCAAGCTGGGGAGGTGAGCAGGCATGGCTCAGCACCGGGGACGTCATGCCCAGAATACGACATCCACCACAGCTGCTCAGGATCTGCAAAGGTTGTACTTACTTATAGTTATCCAATTAGTATAAGTGAATGTGATATGATCATTACCTCTCTTCTTTATTTGATCCTTTAACTATGAAAATGATGCTTGTGTATAGCAGCAATTTTTCTTTTATAATTTAACTGCTACCAATTCATACAAATTCAAGTAAATTCATGCAGTGTTTCTCCTCATTTGTTTGACACCAATAATCAATACTTCTCGTTACAAATAGATGGCAAAAAGTATTAACAACTAATACAGCCGGTGACACAAACACCACCATCTTTAACTTAGCAGGGAGTTGTGTTACCTTATGTACTGTGGGACAGGTGGCCATGCGGTGGGCGTCAGTAATGACCAGAAGATTGAGCATGTCCAATGGGAGGACGTCAGCCATCATGCCACGCTCCAGCACCTCAATGGTCATGATCAGCACCTGCACCCAACACAACACCCTCACATTAAAACACAAACACACATACATATAGACAAACACCCTCATTTCAATATAAATGCTACATACATATGAATGACACTGGCCTAGGACAACAAAGTGTGAATAAAGCCCATTGAGGCTACTAAACACTGAAAAGGGAAAAAATTAATCACCCTAAATTGGATGATAAAAGTGTCCTGAAACCTTCATTTCAAAAGAACTTGAGGCATAGAAAGCAGGAAATACAGAAGCATACATAGAAATATTGAGTTTACCAGAAAAAGATTAATGATTGAGAATACTGATCATACATAAAAACTTTGGTTGTGTACATTCTATCACTTTATTTTGTGCAGCAGCCCTCACCTGAGCCTCCCTGAAGGACTGGCCCCACCGAGAGGCTGGCCAGTTGTCCACCTGGTCCAGGGCGGTGTAGGTGGTGACGGCGAGGTTTGTGTTTTGCTGGATGGCCTCCCCTACCCGCACCAGCCCCGGCCCAGACCAGCCAGTGATGAGTGTGCGCTGCCTCCCACTGACCAATGCACAGTAAAGAAAGCAAGTCAAGATAAAACATTAAAATGCAGCAAAAAAAAGTGATACAATAAATGTGAATATAAGACAAAACATGAGAGAGAGAGAGAGAGAGAGAGAGAGAGAGAGAGAGAGAGAGAGAGAGAGAGAGAGAGAGAGAGAGAGAGAGAGAGAGAGAGAGAGAGAGAGAGAGAGAGAGATGCAAAAACAGTACTATCAATCACATTAACATAATATAATGCTTATGTCATATGCCGTCACACACACTAGAGGCCAAGCAGAGAGGAATGACAATGAACACTAGACAAGTGGTGTATGACGTGGCGTGGATAGGCGATGGATGGAGGCTGACCTGCGTGTGAGGTGCGCCATTTCCCGCGTGACCATTGTGATGAGGAAGGTGCGGGTGGAGCGGGAGGCCAGGACGGTCATGGTGTTCTCCCGCAGGCAGGCGTCCACCAGCTCCACCTGGTACTCCCGCTGGGTGAAGATGGTGGAGTGCACATTCTCCGGCTGTACCCGGTTCATCTGCAAGAAAGGAGCAAAGAGGAAATTATCTCTATGAACCTCACATGAGTTTGCAGCTTGATATGTGCCTTGCTTACTTATTTATTAGTAATAGTGACAGTTGTAGTGGTATAGTATATGGGTGTCGATTGCTTCAAAATAGTAGAATGACATGAGAGAGAGAGGAGGAGCATAGCCATGAAAAGTGGGAGGGACAAAGCATACTATATACCCTTCAGTCTGAAAAGTGGGGGGACATGTTTCCCACAATTGATGCCCATGAGGCCAGAGCAAACACAGTATTGTACAATGCCTCAAAAGCTCAATTCTTCCGTCTATCAACTCAACAGAACCATCCACACAGCTATTCTTCAGTGACACTGAACTGCCCTCCTCTTCTACAACGAACATCTTCAGTCTGTCCTTAACTTATAATCTAAACAGGAAACTTCACATCTCATCTCCAGCCAAAAATCTCTGCAAGTTTTTCTTTGTTTAACCATTATTGTTGTAATACAAGTGTGGTCTGGTAACATCACACAATCATTTCCATTGCTAGTCTCTTCCCTGAATCTGATGGCAAACCCTTAGTTAACTTATCCTGGAGATCATCATCAGCTGTAAGTATTTGGGATGGAAGGAAGAGACAGAACAGTGGAATCTACAGCAACTGGTCAATAAATGTTTAACCTCAATCTTACCATCTTAAGTTTACTTGGGTCGATTAAAAGAAGTGACAGAGAAAACTTTAGTACATTAAGTGCTGATCTGCAATATTGTCCAACCAGTAATCCTTCAAGGCACACAAAATGATGTATAAGACTAAGAAATACCTTGCGTTTACGCCTCATAACTGTTTGGATGGGGCAGAGCGAGGCAGGACAACCTTCAGGGAGGAGATGGGAAGAGACACACTAACACTCTCACACACACACACATACACACACCTGATATCCACCTGTGTGTGTGCTGATACCTCATGTCACTTGATCACATGCAGATGGGAAGCCAGAGTGGTAATGGTAGTAGGGATGTCACAATTATTCCCACTCCTTACACCACTCACCACAAAATATAAGGTAGCTCAGAAACAACCTTCATTTCTCTATATTTTCCTGGTGTGCCATAAACAGCTTCATTTGTATTTAAAGCAAGGAACCACAATCTTAGCATAACTGGCAATACTGCTGATGGTCCTAATGAAACATGATACCCTAAATCCTTTACTCCCGCTTTGTTCTGGCACATCAAGAGACAGCTTCACTTGTTCCTTGCTCCCAATGACAGAAACACTATGATGCAAACATTTTATAGGCATGAATATCAAACAAATAAGATGTCATAAAGGAAGTAGCTGGCAACTTGGTAATTTGATCCTTAAGGCTAGCTACACCTGGCTGACTTGTGGCTAGCCATTGACACACACACACACACACACACACACACACACACACACACACACACACACACTCTCTCTCTCTCTCTCTCTCTCTCTCTCTCTCTCTCTCTCTCTCTCTGCATCTGAATCAAATGTAATGTGCACTTTGTAGATTTCTTTTAGCAGAAAAGATGAAAATGACAACCAGCCTCACTTTTCATTACCATAAGAGCAATGAGCACACATCACTACTGTCCCATTACTGTTTCTCTGGCTCTGTGGTACATGATGCCTGTGTATGTATAATGGGGGGGGGAGAGATGGGGGGGGTGCTGGTGGAGGCTCAGCAAGCAGGACCACTCACCATGATGAACCGTTTGCTTGGTGGTCAGCACTGGTCACTGAGATGAATGCGACATGTTTTGCTGTGTTTTGTTGCTGTTGTATTTTACAGCATCCTGGCTGACTCCACTGAAAAGAGAAAAACAACAATACTGAACATTGCTGCTTCAAATGCATGACAAACTCCAATATAATTCCTTCCTAGTGAAGTTGATTACACTCATACATTCAACTGAGGAAATAATAATAATAATAATAATAATAATAATAATAATAATAATAATAATAATAATAATAATAATAATAATAATAATAATAATAATAATAATAACAATAATAATTATAACAATAATAATAATAATAATAATAATCTGATCTGTTTTGTGTGTGTGTGTGTGGGGGGGGGGGATGGAGAGGCAGATATGAAATAGGAATGAGAAAGGTGGTTCAATTTACAAGTCATGATTTCTGGCCTACGATATATACCAGTTAAAATTCTTTGTGTTGACATGACACTTTAGCTAGAAATAAAAATAAAAAAGCTGCTTCATCAAGTGGGAAGCCGTCTGTACAGGTAGTTAACAAGATCGGAAGAGCAGTTAGCAAGAAAAATAAGAGGTAGAAAATAGTAAAAGATGAAACACTGCAATGACAAGAAAGAGGCTGAAGAGACAGACGGTGGCATAGTGGATAAGGTGGTGGAGGTGATGGGATTGAGCAGACATCCATGTATAGGTTCGAATCCCATCACGTACCAGCTTGAAACTTTGTCATTTGTCGAGTAGTTCAAAGTTACCTACATGTCACCATGATACCCAGGTTCTAAGTGGAGGTGTAATTGCCTTATACCAAAGATGTGCTTGGGTAGTGATATGGGCCCTCATATGGATATGGATATGCGCCGCTAATGGGTGGAAGCTGGACAACGTTTCCTATACTCTTCAAGTAGACCTACAGGCGCTGTAAGTTATGACATAAAAAAAAGTTGGCTAAAGGAGAGGAAATGATAAAACGAAATGGTTTAAATTCCACCCTGTCTAAAAGAGTGATATGAGTGGAACATACTCTATGGACAAATAAGGCCCCTGTACAGAGTTAATTTGGACAGGAGATGGGCGAGATATACTGAGAGAGGTGATTCAGAATGCCAAACTTTAAAGATGTTTTAGCTAGAGATGATATGTGAAGTTTCCAGTTTAGATTATAAGCAAAGAACAAACTGAGAATGTTCAGTGTAGGAGAGAGGAGATTTTTAGGTGTAAAGGGCAAGGAGGAGGAGACAGTTGTCTGGAAGATTGAGTCGAGTTGATATATGGAGGAATTGAGTATTTGAGGCACTGAATACTACTAAGTTAGCTTTGCCCCAATCAGACACTCGTTCATATTCAGAAACACCTTGCTCTCTCACCACGATAGTTTTCCGAGGCCACAGAGACAACTAGCCGGGTTTTCAAGACAGTTTCACCTTATAATAACCAAGAAATCTTACCAGTCAATCACAAAACTAGAAAAATAACCTTAAAAACAGGAACATCTTCAACTAAAGCCTTTGGGAAGAAGTGATGGTGAGAGAGCAAAGCATTTAAGAATAAAGGACATTATAGAAATTAGAGGTCAAGCATTCTGATGGTTGGATGGAAAACATACAACAATATCAGCTTAGTCACAAAGGCAAATTATTCTTAGTGATCCTATAAAGATTGAAAACTGTAATACTAAATGGATGAAGGGACACAAAAGGCAAGAAGTCACATACTGAACAATGAGATGCTACATACACTGATCTGACCACCCCACAGCCACTGACAGATTCACAATAACCTGACCACCCACAGCCTTCCCTTCACCCTCCACACAGACACACACCATGACCTGACCACTCTAAAGCCTTCCTGCAGCTCCAGACAGACACACAGTTGCTTTTAAACGCCAATTTGATACTTGTCTGGGTGATGTTCTCTATGAGTTTGTGTGAAGGACTTCTAGTAGTTTTGATGAAACCACATTAGCCAACCATTGTGCCATACCTCTAGTTGTCTTCACCTGCAGTCCTGGTTGGAGGTTTCATCTGCTTCTACATAGGGCTCTAGGCCTCATCTAGGTTAAGAACACACCATGAAGGAAAGGATTTAGGAGTAGTGATAGACAGGACTATGAAATTTTCAAAGCAATGTTTAGAAGCAAGAAATAGGGCAAATAGGATCCTGGGTTTTATAAATAGAAATGTTAGTTATAAAAGTAGTGGTGGAAGTGGTGCGTATCTTATATAATTCCTATGTTAGGCCCCATTTAGAGTATTGCATACAGGTCTGGTCACCCCACTATAGGCAGGATATCAACATGTTAGAAGCAGTTCAGAGAAGAGCAACTAGTATGATACCAGCTTTGAAGCACCTGGAGTATAGAGATAGATTAAAGGAATTAAACATGTTTTCATTTGAGAGAAGATGTATAAGAGGGGATATGATAGAGTTATTTAAAATGTTCTCAGATACAAACTACATAGATGTGAGATCTTTCTTTACCTTAGAGGAGGGAAGTAGGACTAGAAATCATGGCAGGAAGATTAGAAAGCAAGGCTGCAGGTTAGATATAAGAAAATATTTCTTTAGTCATAGGGTGGTAGACTTCTGGAATGCATTGCCAGAGACGGTTGTAAATAGCACTAGTTTGACAATGTTTAAAAACAGATTAGATAAGCACTTAAATTTATTAGATTTATAATTATGTATAGCGCTGCATGATAGTTTTTATAAGAATTTACTATAGTTAAACAAGACATGATCCCCATGTATGGGGACCACAAATTGTAGAGGATTTCGCTGCAGGACTTACCCCTGTTAATGGGCCAAATATTTAGAATTAGTATATAATGTATTGTGTACTTGTAAGTGTATCTTTAAGTACTGATGACGAGGTCGCTGTGTGACTGATACAGGATAACCTAGATGGGCCCTGGTGGCCCTTTGTTATCCTATTATTTATGTTATGACCTGACCACCCATAGCCTCCCCAGCAGCTCCAAATATACACAAGACGACTTGACCCCCATAGCCTTCCTTTTACGTCTATCATGCGACCTGACCACACCACAGCCTTTCCAGCACCTTCAAACGGACACACAGCATGACCTGACCACCCCAAAGCTTTCCTTTTATGCCTACCAAGTGACCTGACCACCCCAAGGCCTTCCCAGCAGCCCCAGATAGACACAGCATGACTTGACCACTCCACAGCCCTCCCAGCAGCCCTCAGACAGGCACACGATGACCTGACCACCCCAAAGCTTTCCTTTTATGCCTACCAAGTGACCTGACCACCCCACAGCCTTCCCAGCAGCCCCAGATAGACACAGCATGACTTGACCACTCCACAGCCCTCCCAGCAGCCCTCAGACAGGCACACGATGACCTGACCACCCCACAGTCTTCTCTTTAGGCCTACCCAGTGACCTGACCACCCCCACAGCCTTCCCAGCAGCCCCAGATCGACACAGCATGACTTGACCACGCCACAACTTTCCCAGCAGCCCTCAGACAGACACACGATGACCTGACCATCCCCACAGTATTCCTTCTAGGCCTACCCAGTGACCTGACCACCTCTACAGCCTTCCCAGCAGCCCCAGATCGACACAACATGACTTGACCACGCCACAACCTTCCCAGCAGCCCTCAGACAGACACACGATAATCTGACCACCCCCAGTATTCCTTTTAGGCCTACCCAGTGACCTGACCACCTCAACAGCCTTCCCAGCAGCCCCAGATAGACACAGCATGACTTGACCACTCCACAACCTTCCCAGCAGCCCTCAGACAGACACACGATGACCTGACCACCCATACCCTTCCTTTTAGGCCTACCCAGTGACCTGACCCCCTAAGCCTCCGTGCTAGCGACTACCCCGTGAGATTAGAAGACTGACTACCGACATACAGCCTCGTATTACTTCTATTATTTGGATCACAGAAGGGCGAGGGAAGAAGTCGAGGTCAGTGACATCCCTCCATTTTAACCTCTTCCCGCTCTCTCTCCAAGGTTCATTATGGGTTATCTATTACTTCAAAGGGGAGTAAATTAATGTGTGTTGAAGGCAATGTTGATTTTTGGGGTGTAAAGGGTAAAGGAAGACTCACATTAGCGGGAATACAGCAGATCTTTGGGCCAAGCAGCGCCTCCTCCTCTCTCTCTCCTTCTCTCTCTCTCTTACATCCGGGTTGAGTAGTAATGATTATTTTCTCTCTTCCTACTTAATTTTTTCTCCAGTATTGGTTGTGATAAATTATTTAGTGGGTTTTATTCATAGGTTTTGATTTTTGGGTGTCCGTTTGTTATTTCATTACTTTTCTGTTGGGTTCAGATTTTTTTTTTTTTTTTTTTTCGGGGGAAGGTTGGGAATGGATGGTTTAAAATGTGTGGTTTGTGCGTGTGTGTGTTACTCTATGTAGGTTTGTGAGTCTTTTCTTTTTTATGTAAATGGGTGGTTTGATGTGTGTGTGTGTGTGTGTGTGAGAGAGAGAGAGTGTATTTACCTAGTTGTAGTTTTACAGGGCCTGGGCTTTATGCTCGTGTGGTCCCGTCTCCATATCTACACTTATCCAATTTTTCTTTAAAGCTATGTTCAGTGTGTGTGTGTGTGTGTGTGTTTAATAGGATTTTTTTTTTCTTTCTCTCTCTGTGTGGAAATAGATGTTTTTAAAATGTGTGATCTATAGTTGTTTTATAGTTGGTTTTTTTTTTTTTCTTTTTTAGAAGGCATGATATCTCTCTCTCTCTCTCTCTCTCTCTCTGTACATCATGTCCATTGTCCTAAATAGTGAAATAAAACTCTATACCGTACGTGTTTCTTTAGCATTAACCCCTTCATTTGGCATCTCAAGATATGTGGCCTTTGAAAAGGGTCATAAGTTTCTTTATTAGGTCAAGAAAACATAATTTCCCCAAAATAATTCTTCATTGAGCATAGCTTATAAGTATATAAACATTCTTCAGTGTAGCAACAAATGTAACACATGACACAATGCCACATGACATGCATGCCTCAGCCAAACGCGAATTTGACATACAAATTAACAGTAACATTGGATTTGAACTATCAGGCATGCGAAACCTATCCATGCTTCCTTAAACAAATAATGCTAAAGAAATGCTTAATCAAAACAAATTTGTATGATGTAATAATAATAATAATAATAATAATAATAATAATAATAATAATAATAATGTGCCATACATGACCAATATAACTTTCAACATGATACAACCATTAGCATTTGTATGGAACATATTCTCATATATCATTCTTATTACTCTCTTATCAGTGTTACATGAACTTTCATTTCCCCATCACTTGCATTACAGTACACACACACACACACACACACACACACACACACACACACACACACACACACACACACATGCCTATATACCTACATATTGTGACATGGCTTTCAAACACTGACATAACACAGCCTCTATTCTTGTGCTGCAACAAGTCTATCCAATCACCCACAATAACACAAGCTCATTCTCCTCTTATGCACAATGCTTGAGGCTTATATTGGCAACATATACAAGACAATTCTGAGATCCTTGTAGTCATGCCAACTGTACAAACTGGGGCTCTGTATTCTGGTCAGAGGCAGATCCAGTTCAGATTCAATAGTACATACAAAGTTTGGCTGTAGTATCCTGGCTCAAAATTATATATAATCCTAAATTTCTTTTTACACAGTAAAGAAGTCTCAATCACATTTAACATAACATATAAACATTTGCTTATGTACTGTGAGCATATACTGTGACAGCAGCCTTTCCAAGAGCACATTAATCACTATAAAGTCAATACAAGTCTCCCTTCCATGACCTTGCCATTCACACATGTCAGTCAAGAGTTAAGAAGTGTAGTGGTGAAGGAACAGAGGTCAGGGTCAACTCAAACTAATTATCTCTCATTCTGCTGGCCTGTGCATGCATATTTGAAAGCAATCTAAGGATCAGCATGGAAAGTTTACTAGAAAGTGTAGAGTAATTGAGAAAAGAATAATTTACTAGCTAGCCACAGAACAGAGGGTAGGCTCATATCCCTGGGGAAAGGGTAGTGTAAAAATACAGAAATAAATAGAGAAACACACACGCACACACACACGTGCATAGATGAGGTGGTTGCTCAATCTTAGCACATACAACAAACTGAAAAGTCTTGATCAGGTCAACATACAAATACAATAAGGTAGACTGTTTCTCCATACAAAACTATACCAATGAATATTCACTGGATGTGACAGCATGAACAATTTTACAATTGAAAAATCATCCGTGTGCTTTGGAGTTGCATCACATACTTTGCTGGTAAAAAAAAAAAAAAAAAAAAAAAAACCCATGTAGAATCAATCTATCTTCATCTTCCTCAATAAATCAATGAATACTACTACTTTATCAGCAGTAGAAATATTTTCACTGTTAAATGCAACTTTTCTCTATACCATTTTAATTTACTATTCATAATTTCTAAAATCATATTATAAAATCATGAAACAAAATTTTGAGTTGCACTCAAGATATAGTGATAAGTATTCCAAAGGCAGAGATATATAGGTATTAAGATGTGAGGAAATGGCTGTGGGTATATCTGAAGGTGTGTGAAGGAGAGCACCTTGTCTCTGCTATCCTCTTTGTTGTAAGAATTAAGTCAATCTGATGCATACTGTACTACAAAAGGAATACATGAGCATATTTTATAATGAGAAGTAGTATAGTGTATACAGACATGCTTAGAAGCCATGTTATGACTATAAGTCAGGCAAGTAACTAGTGCCATGTCAATAAAGAGTCTCGACCCAGAAGGCATAATACAGGACATGCAACATCAGGTTAGGATGTGGAATATGAAGTCTGTTGCTAAATTCAGCAACTGCAACATGACATGTGATGTAGGTAAATTCAAAGCCACAGCATGCAGTCTCTCTTTGGACTCGGGCAGCATTCCATGGAGCACATGAAATGCAATAATCGTTTGGTCCCCATGGGTGTTCAGAGGTTCTGATCAAAACATGGCATGAAGCCAGCCAGAACATTAATATTTTTGGTCCACTCATACTACATTACATTCTATATCATGTTCACTGAAGAGTGTAAGCAATGACACTGACAGTTGCTAATCAACAGCGAGAGGTGTTCTCATCTGGTGCATCAGCTGGCTGTGGCACAAGTCACTGGATAGGAAGCAAGGCCTATCTCTCTCTACTGTAAAGACACTTTGTTCAGAAATGCTTTGAATATAAAACAAAATCTCTAAAGAAAAAAAAAAAAGTGTCATGAAAATCTTAAATTCAATTAATGTAAACTTTTAAAACTGTCACTAACACACAATACTGTATCATTGAGAGACAAGATGTGTATGTTATGGAAACATCAATATGTGCACCTCACAGGTTAGGAGAATATAGCATTATCAGATCCTGAAGTACCAGTAGGCTGAGTATCAGCATAAGTAGGCTTAAGTTATCAGCTCAAGCTCATGAGAAAGAAAATATTGAAATAGAAATTATAACAATTAGCAGGAAAATATATTTTTTTAATGAAAATGGAAATTAGATTCAGTAATAGTTCTGATATCCTGAGTCAAACCAACCTTCCTTCTGCACCACATTGTCAATATATGAAACCCATTGTCCCAGGAATAACACTTTCCCATCATGTATTCCACTCAGTCTCACACACCACTGAAATGCAATGCTGCTTACCTTCATAACAAGAAATTAAAATTATCATGTGCATGTATAAATATTTTGTATATCTTTCTCTATCAGTCAGACCTCATTCTTTAATCATTATTTGAAACAGGAAATTTATGAAAGTTAGAAATTCTTACAATTATGTTCACAAAGTTTCAACAGCCCAACAAAATCCTTAACATCTAGGTAGGTATGTAGAATAGAATTATGAAATGCACTGAACAAGGCACATGTATGCAATGAGCAGACCCTCCTACAGGTCACATTGAAGCCTTGGAAGCTAAAGGAATTTCTTCCATCATTTTCTCCTGCTAGAGTTTATCCAAAGAAGTGATGGTAAAAAGCCAGACTGCTGATTATTAAAGGAACAGGAGACCTTTCTCCAAAGATTGTTTCCTGTGTCTGTAACTGGACATCATGTCAGCTGAAATTAACATTCATCTCTTATTTCATTTTAGCACAACTGCTACATACAATAATAGGAAAAATGAACTATTTACAGAAGCTTTTTTATAACTAAATAGTATCAATTATGTATACTATATGTACATATAAGAGTTCTTCAAGAATTACTAGACTTTCTAAAATCTGTTTTGTGTTCAGTAGTCATAAGTGTAGATCTCTTAACAGCCACATATTGTGCCTAGTTTCACCACCACCACTTCAGTTAGGTTCAATTCTTGCACATGGATAACAGAACTATTACTGCTGTTATGCAGGTAGACAAATGACAGTGACATCTGACTCCTCAGAGCTAGACACAAGGGGGAGGGCCAGGGAGTGGAGAGCTGTGCCAGGTACTGCCTTTCAAGCTTCCTTCTACCTCAAATTTTAGTGATTGTACTTTTTAGCATACAGAAGAAAAGAAATTCATAAATACAATATAATCAACTTCTTATTTATAACCTCCAATCACGTATGCTCCATTTCTATTAACTTTTAATTTTTGTTCTCTCTCTCTCTCTCTCTCTCTCTCTCTCTCTCTCTCTCTCTCTCTACCCCTAGATCTTTGTCTTACAATTTACAAAGGGGGTCTTCCTCTCAAACTTTGTACAGTATACCTTCTTCATCCTCTCTCCCTTCTCTCTTTCTCAAGTAATCTTACATTAAAAATGTATTCATTATAATTGATACAATAACAACCACATGACCAAATACAAAAAAAACAAAATCACAAAATGGCAATAACAATTCTCAATCTCAAATAACAAATATCTTTAGAATCCTATACTAACAATACCATCCTTTTTCTACTGATGAAATGCAAACCACACGTTTTCATATGTTATCAAGTGTTAGTGTGCAAATAAATGGCTCTGAACAATGTAAACCAAAACATAATGAACAAAAACCATTCACTAAATGTTTCTCTTGATAAACTCAGCTGCATTACACATAATAATAATTTTTCACTACTAGTACAACTTAATGCTGTGCAAACTCATATAGCTGGAGAATAAACCAACACATGCAGCAATCAAATAAGACTTCTCCTATTCATTTGATTCCTTTTGTCTATGTTTTCTTTCATTCATATACATATATTTTTTTTCTACATACCCTAAGTCAGATCTGCAAATCCATATCTTTGTCTCCCTCCACAACAGTGAATCATCTGCTTGTCACTGAAAGGACAAGATGCAAACATTGTAGTGCAATGTGATTCCTTTGGAAGAATGTGAAGATGAGCCCAAAGAAACACCTCTCCCTTCATCTAATAGCTAATAGAAACATTTAGCTTTGGATTTCTAATTACGTACAAAATTATAAAGCTTTCTACTTGTATTGACACTATTCACAGCTCTTAAAATTTACACGAAAATATACAAAGTGTTGCACCAATTCCAGCTCTAATACAAAGAGCACATCGCTTTGGCATTATGGCTACAGAAATGCATACAGTATGACCAGCCTCGATGCAAATGGATAGGACTGTTCTGAAGAGATGAAAACCTGCCACACAATTAATTTTCTGAGTTGGAGTACCGCTGCAGCAGCTGAGTGTGGCATGTATCACAAACTCTGACTGGGCGGGCTGAGGAAGGAAGAGGCATTGTGTTGTCACTGCAGCCATGACAAAATATATTACCGCAATGGCGGCAGTGGTGTCTTCTGCGGGAGATGCTGAACTCTTTCTCACAGAGGCGACAGTTGCTGGCTTCCTTGTCTGGTGCCCACTGAGCGTCACGGAGGGACTTGCTCACATCCCGCAGGTCGGCCATCTTCAGCTTGGACTCTGACAGATGTGCTCCCAGTTCTTCAAGAGTCCTCTCCTGATTCTCAACAGTAGAGATCAACTGCATGTGTGCTCCCTTTAGAATCTGATATTCCTGTAACAATAATAATAATAAAAAAGAAAATACTCAGATGATTATTTGCACAAACTTTTACTGCAAAACAAATCTTTCTCATTATTTTGAAGAAAAGTTCGTTATATGGTGGAGGTTCACCAAGTTACAGTCTCCATCAGCCTCTCTGCACTGACCTACATTCATCAAGTCCTTTGAAAGGAACAGCTGACACTTTAATCACTGATTGAATCTTATTAACACAGGTACAGTGGTACAAATACAATTACAATATAAAGTGTATTTCATGACCATGCATGAAAATGGCAAGATTTTTACTTCTTGTTGTTTGGTGAGTTCTCTGATCTGCTGCATAAGTTCAGCTTTTACTTCACAGTCCTTCACAAGAGTTTCCTGCAGGGACTGGCGCCACTCTCGCTCTATCTTGAGATCAGTCTCTAGGGTACTTGACTGTAGCTCTCCATTAGAGACCTGTGGAGATCAGAATTTTGCATTATCATTCTGGTTTTCTGCATAAAACACTATGTTGATTCAAGATAATAGAACAGACTAGCATGAAACAGATCACTGTCATTCATGCAATCTCTATGTACAGTGAAAACCCAAAGAGAGTTTGACAGATAGAAAAAATTCTTTACACAGGATCGACCCAAAAAATCTAAAATCTATCTACCTAACTTTTCACAGGAAGACAGACTAAAAAATTGTGAATGTGTCTTGACTGGCATTGGAAGTCATCTTTTCATAAGGTTTGTGGCCTTTTGTTGAAACTCTCCATATTTCAGACAAAGACAGTGAGACAGTCATGAATGTGAATGGAGAGCCACAGTGTCAGCCTGGAAGGAGGACTAACCTTGTCACTCAGCTTCATGGCAGTGGTCTTGGCTGCCTCTTTCTGAAGAAGACACTCCTCATACCTGGTGGGTAAAGGTGGTGTGTGGGGATGACAAAACTAAATCAAATAAAATACAAACAACAATGAAATAATATAAAAATAATAAATTCAATACAAAATCAAACAAACAGGAAAGCTTAAGACATAAATTAGTACAGTACAGTACATAACCTACATATTTTGAAATAATACAGTACAAAATAAAGATAAAGCAGAGTAGCTGAGTCATTTTAGAATTGGTGTCTCAGATAGATGAACAAAATTTGACAAACCAAACAAGGAAACAGAGGCAACCAAATGTACAATTTCAGCTCCAAATGATAATGAAACTCTGACAAGATACAGTTTCCTTTATTTGGCAATATCCAGTTTAGGTGTTACATGCGATGTCTTGAGATTATGTCACTACATGTCATCAAAACAAACACTGGCAAAGTGAGGGCATAACTTCAGCAGAAATGTGTTCTGTTCATCAGCGCGACAAGTTATATGTGAGATCAAGGCTGCCTCAGCTGACAATGTAAACACTTGGCTGAAGGTTTGCCAATTTTTGCTTATCTATGAAAGCATTCCTACTCTTTCACTCGTGTCTTCTCTAACACTCTTTTAACATATATAAAATACTACAGTAGGTTTTCTCTTGACATGTGTGAAAGACACCAATATGACTACATGAAGAGACCATAAGGAATTTCTTTGCTCACTACATGATTACTTAAATGCAATGTTAATAATTAATAATGTAAATCAGAAGTGACTGTAATATGCTATAATTGCCAAAGGATGAAAATATTGCACAATTTCTTGGGAAAGGGGAAAGGTGAATGGCAAATCAAATATCATTAAGCCAAACTGAGGAAAGCAATCTCTTTATATATATATATATATATATATATATATATATATATATATATATATATATATATATATATATATATATATATATATATATATATATATATATATGATAGTATTGTGTTAGTATTAGTAGTGGGATAAAGTTCTCACACCATACAAGGGAGAGGCCTTCTCAATCACAAAGGATGAGCCATCCTGTTCTGCAGCTCACACATACTAGCTGACTTTCCTATCCCACCTTTCTTTCCCTCCTCTCCCTCAGCTGCTTCCTCAGCCTCCCTCTGGCTAAGTGGCTCATAGTATGACTTGGACCGAGACCTCTGTCCTGCTGGTGAGGGTTCATGAGAAGACTGAGAGTCCTGGAATACATACTGTGACTCCAAATTGCGAATAGTCTCTGCCATTTCTCCTGCCTTGGCCTCCAGACGACCGATGAGTTCAGTTTTCTGTTTTAATGAGCTCTCGCATTCCTGAAAAACATACAGTAGAGAATACCAGGGTTGCTCGCCATGTGTTTGTTTTGTTACAGACATTTTTCTTGCGGCCGTATTTTCTCTTTGGTTTTCCAGGGACATAGACACTAAGCATCAATATTGAATGAAAAATATATAACAAGCTGAATACAAAATGCTTCACAGTATTTTTCAATCAAAACTTAGTGACATTCATATAATATAATCCAAAACTGATTTATATGGTGACATTCTATGCTTTCAATTTCTGAACTGAGTTATCTTCAGAGTTATCATACATTCACAGTCACACATTAAACAAGCTAGTTCATACTCTTGACATGAGCCAAATGATAGTTATTTGATAGCAATTTGCTGTGATATGAAGATGTACCAGAGATGCCAAATAAACTACACAGGAATTACATGTAGGTCAATAACAGATTATGTCAGAAGGCTTTGCAGCATACAAAGAAAAGAAAACAATATAGACAACAAGAAGTGACAACAATTTATAATACATAAAAACACACTGTACTGTAGTTGGTGGTATGCAATGAGGGTAGGGGGGAGAATCTTGTCCTGGCATATACGTACATACAAGTCATGTACTTTGCCACACCACTTCAAGATGTAAAATATGTACATTACTCATAAACATGCAGTGAGATTCTAGGAAGGAGGTTGGAACAAATTTTTTTTTTCTTCTGAGGAGAATAAGATCCTTATAAATTTAGGCAGACAATATGTACTATCTAGGCTGTAATCTATTCCAGTGGATGCCTAACACTTCAATGGTGATATGAAATTTGCTTTCCGATTACAATTTCTCTCACAGTTATTCTGAGGAAGTTGGGGGCAAATTATGACTCTGATGGGCAATCTGTGTATCAGAGCATTGTCTAAGATTAGTGAGTATGCTACTGATTTTTGAGGTTTTCTCTTGCAGTCGCTCCACCATTAAGCCCTTCTCGTAAATTTCCTGTTCGCATTCCTAGAGGACAGAAAAAGTGTGTGTTAGTAACAGCAACAAAGAAGGACAGACCAGGCCCTTAATTCTTTGAGATATTGCAAGCCACTCACTGCCTCAGTATGCAGCAAGAACAACTAAATTTTATTGAAGAATGAGGGAGTCACAAATATTTTCCTATACATCTTTCCTGTCTTTGACCAATTGAAAAACACCGGGGCAGTCAGATCAAAATGTTATTCTTGCATAAAAATCTCTATTGCCTGCAAAATCTGGCCAAAAACTTGGGCCTCGTAACCATAAGCAAGCTCTTCACAACATGCGAACTATCTTTACAGTCAAGCTCAGTGTATATTCAAGGCAGAGAAAGAAAAAAGCAATGCTTATATCTTTAAAATGAAAATGCAAAAAACACAAATATAAAGATAGGTATGTTGAATGAGCTTCACTGTAATGAGAGAAGCAGCTGAAGTCTGACAGCACTGCCTGATCCAGCTGTAATGAAACTGTGGGTTGAGAAGTAAATCACACCAACTATACATTATTGCTTCTTGATGATTAAATGCTAGATTGTGCAATTGACATTCTTAAGTTATACAACTGTGATGAATCCTACAAATGTATGGGGCCTTTTGTGTATTGCAGGTAAGATGAGAGTATGTAGGTAAAATGCAAGATGCATTATGTAATCAGTATCAAAGTTTGTACCAAGAATAATAATGCTGGTAGTGAATCAAAATGAACATATAATAAAAAAGAAACTAAACATAAATAAAATAATAAAATAAACATAGATAAATTATTTAATCCATAATTACACAGAACTGATACACTGATAAAATATTTAAGTAAAAGGAGTAACTAAAAAGAGGTGGATATTCCTGAACAACTTATAATACCTACATACCAGTATTCCCACAAACTCAGACAGACCACATTATCATTATGAGAAAGGAGATCCACATTGTTATCCATGAGAACTACTGCACTGTCTCAATATCAATGTGACTCTTTATGTGTAAGGGATGATGACATTGATACTAACCAGACAGTGTGATACACCTGGACTTGTGTCTGTTGCCTAAAGCAAATCTTATACTCATATGGTAGCCAGAAGTTCCCAGAAAAGAATTAATGGGCAGAGCAGGTAATGATGGGTTAATGTGATGCCAAACTACCAGCTGCTATTCCTAACATGTATCACTGACCCAATATCTTTACCAGAGAAAGAGGTATGATATGCTGTTCTTCTGATCAACATTTTCCACAAGTGTATGGTAATGGTTTGACAACATATCAACCAACTCATTTATTGCCATTCCACACAGAATGCATGAAAACCAACCAATGGAAAATCCCTTACAGTATTCTATCTGCATACTGCCATGAACCTGCTACATACTCTATCCAGGAAAGAAACATGCAGATGAAATATGAATAATTTCATGGTCTTTTCTGAGGACACTGTAAATGATGGATCATAAACTGAAAAACAAATTCAAAAGCTATGAAACACATTAAGGAAAATAATGATGATAAAGATAAAATAAAAAGAATAAATAAATAGATAAGCAAATAAATATATCAAGAATAGGGCACATAATTAAACACATCAATTTGGAGGAGGAAAGAAGGGAGTGTGGTGGACAGGAAGCAAGAGGGAGGGAAGGGAACGAACCAATGCTTGCCTTACCTGCAACTTTCTGTACATCTCCAGATTAATGACCTTGATTTCATCCAGCTGCTGGCGGAGGGAGATAATGGTGTCCTGCTTCTCGTGAATATCCTTCTCCAGGAGCTTTGCCGCCATTTCACTCTCTGCCTTCATTTGAATCTGTAACTCAAGCTCCTTTTCTACCTGCTTCCTATGGGCACTCTCCTCCTCCAGCTGCAGCTTGAGATCCTGCATCTCCTCCTCACATCCAATCACACTCACCCGACTTGCTTTCTTAGCCTGACATGGAAACAAAGAAAATTGTTTAGTGATAAAAGATTCTGGTTGCTTTTAATACTATTCAGTATTCTCTGATTCCTCTTTATATTATGAGAAGAAATGGTAGCTTTGTCCCACATCATCTTTTCTGAGACACTTCAACCTCTCGCATTACCTAGAACAGAACTCTTGTAGATGTGAGCTTTCTTGCACAACACAGAGACTTTACCAGAGAGAAACACAACTCTTACCTCCTTGTCCATTTGTTCCTGCTGCTGCTGTGTTGGGAGGCCTTTATCTTTCCTTAGACGGTCATTGTCATCCTGCATGTGTATGATAGTGTTTTTTGCAATGGCCAAGTCTTCCTTCATCAGAGCATTGGTGGTAATCAGAGTTTCCACCTTAGCTTGGAGGTTGGTTACTGTTGCACTGGTGGAAGGAAAGGCAAGAATTTGTAAAGACTTTGCAGGAGGAGACTGCTAAATCTATAAACAAACACAGCAAGTACAAAAAAGAAACTATAATGAGATGAGTGACAAAAAACAACTTAATAAACAAATGAGTGGAAACATACTTGAGGTGGCGATTAAGCTCCTCAATGTAGTTCTTTTGGTCGAGTACTGTAGTCATGTCGGTCTGCTCCTGACTGTCTTCAGGGCTTGTGTCCGCTCCAGTGTTGCGCAGGTACAGTGAGAAGTCAATCACTCCCATCTGGCTGTCTAGATCCTCCTCCTGTACCACAAAAATCAGGTTTTGTTCCATTTACACATTTCTCTCTACGTTCCTTAAAGGCTAATGTTATAAGAAACAATCACAAATGTAAACAATGGCTATTACTGTATTTCCAATTACTTGACCATCATCATTAACATCAAAGGAAGCATTCAACACCCAGGTAACAAAGGTAAATTGGTTCCCCATCTCTTACCTTGACACACAGGTTACAGTCAATCACATTGAGGCCCACCAGGAGTCCCATGATGACAATGGCCTCATCTGCCAGCATCAACGCCCCAGTCTCATAAAACTCTGTCAGCAGTTCATCTCTCCGCTCAATCAGCAGCCGGAAATAGTCAGCAAGCTTCTTCTGCATGAGGGCAAGTCGAAGCCATGCACGTGCTCGCCCAATGTGGGTTCTAGGGATTAGAATCACCATATAAGGATCTGAAAGACTAGGTAATTCTTGCTCATAAAATCATTTGCTTAATCTGAGTCATAAGTCTGTTTGTTCTTCAAGTCTTTTTCTATACTAGTCTCATGTCTTGCTCCTTAGTCCTTCATTGTTTCCTTAGATCCTTCCCCTCCACAGCCTCTCTAGTCTCAAGTCCTCTGTTTTAGTGTTCCTTCCTTCATGATGTCAAATCATTACCCTCTCTAGTCCTGAACCCACCACCCAAGTATTGAGTCTTTTTATTTGTTCTTGAGTCCTTCCCATCGCTAATCTCAAGTCTTTGTAAGTCACATTTTCACATTTCAGCCTGCCACATACTTGACTGTGGGTAAATCACGGACACTCGCTGTGATGTCCTGAGCTTCATAACTCCACTTCTCCACAAATTGAAAAAGGTCCCATAGTTCCTTTTTTGGTCCCAATAAGCCCTGGAAAAGAAAATGTACATTAACTTGGCAGATGGGCTCTCTTGATTGTTTGGTGAATGCATTAACCACCACACCAACTGGCTATTACAAAACACTGTAATCACTATGATGGTCAGTTCAGAACACAACCAACAGCTTGGCACTACAGACCACATTCTGAAACACTTCTGTGCTGCACTTCCACTACTCTCAAAGAACTCTGGGTGAAGCTACACAAGTTTTTTAAAGTTTTTTTTTTTTAATGCTTCTAAGGACAATTCAACAGGATTTCTACATTATTAACATGAGAAACACCTTGAGATCCCAAATAATCAATTATGTGGCCTTTGAAAATGGCTGTGGTGAGAGAACAGAGTGTATGTGCCTATAAGCCTAAGCCACGTGACCCACCCGCTTGGGCTTGAGGCCGTGCCGCAGGACATGCTCCAGAACAATGAAGAAGTGTTGCAGTGGCACTGAGTCTGAGTCCAACTGGCGGCCAAATTTGAGGGAGGACTCAATGAGTTCTTTCACCACCAACTTGCAAATGTTTACCAGGTTACTGCGCTCAATGCACACAGGATCCCGCTCTGAAGAAGGAGAAATGGATACATGGAATATATGGCAATTGCTGCTGCTACATTTCAATGTTTTTTTTATTTATCAGTTAGTCTTGCCAATCTATAACTATTACTTGCTTTAGGCAATCTATCACTATGGCTTTGGTTCTCTAGCTGGGTAGGAAAGAGATGCTTGGTGGAGAGCCACCTTCAAAGTTAGGTTTACAATCATCATTGCAGGAGTTATGTACAGTACAGAAGTCTACAACAGTGAAAGGATAATCCAGAAACTTTTTAGGGAAAGTTATAAGCAATGAAAAATCTTGATAAAGATCTGCAATGACTATTTTCCATCTTAAGATATCTCAAAGTTATCTTCACTGAATATCTATTTTCAACAGGTATATTTTCAAGATGAATAAAGAAAATACATGAATGACATAGGCATACATTATATGTAAGATTTTAAATGTTAATATTTGCAGTTATGAGGTAGTATTAGGGAAATGTATGAATAACAGAGTGATACATTATATGAAAGGGTTTACACAATGAATCATGTGAAACAGTCTCTATCCTATTAAAACTGGGTACATAATGCTCTCACTAAAGATGCATGGCAGAAAAAATTCTTTGCATAAAATTTTTGAATTAAACCAGTGGCTTCATCAGACACTGGTCATCAGCATTTAAGAGAATACTGCACATTCCTTATTTCTAAGAACTACATGAAAAGCTTTCTTCTAAATAAAAATAAACAAAATAAGATATAATTCCATGGTAAGAGTTCTCCATGTAAAACACTAACCATAAAATGTTGGAATGGAACTTTCATATCATATGGTCAGATCACTAACAAGGTTGTTTCTCTTGCTGCAAAGAGGTGTGTGCTTCCTCAGACTGATATACAAGATAGTGAGAAAAAAAAAAAATAAATAAAAAATAAAAAAAATCACTGTGAAAAGAAACTAATAGAAGATTGCTGTGTATGTGTTGCATATACAGGATGTAACACAAATTACTGCAGATATTGGTACAGTTCACATGAAAGTACTGGCTATTCTAAGTAAAAAATGCACATATTCATTTTGAGGTACTATTTACCTGAGTTGAGAAATTCAAGTACTGACAACAGGTAGATAAAGCAGCCAGGCTGAGCAGGTGTCCAAGGCTGAGACACAGCATGTCCACATGCTCCACCCCACTGTACATGTGTGGTATTGCTCAAGGGATTTTTTCTCTCTCAAAATTATGCAAGACAATGCACTCATAAACACATTCACTGTCACTGCCTCAGAGAGACACAGCATGTGACTGACTAGCTATCAGCTGATTTGTTCCAAGCCTCCCTTCTTCCCTTTCCTACCCAGGCAGGCATGATGCCATGCAGTACTAATTTCATTTGTTGTACTATTCTTGTGCAAAGTTTATTGGCAAATCACCTATCCATTAATACCACTCATCTTGTCATGGAATACTGTAAAGCTCTAAAACTTGTACAAATCATGACTGGATAATTTACTGTTTTGCCAAAGAACATTCACATCAACGCGTCTAGCCAAGGATACTCGCCCCACCTGGCCATTGTGTCTATTACCAGGCCAAACATGAATTTCATAACACAACTAAACAAGGTCTCAAAATGCATAAGTGCATAACATTTTTTACTTAGAATATCATGTATGTATATTCTTTCACTTCAAATGCTATCCACAGAAACTCATGTCACATCCATTATATCTATACTGTATTGTGTTATATATATATATATATATATATATATATATATATATATATATATATATATATATATATATATATATATATATTGTTCATCTTGCTAATGGATTCATACACTGTTTATTATGTCTAATAGCAACAAAGAAGATAATGCACAGCATCAAGAAACACTCACACACATTCACACACACACAGACAAACACATACTCACTCAGCTCAAAATTATCAGTTTGTAATCATGGCTTTATAAAGTTGTGCATCATAACTGATCATTACAATGCACTAGCTTCCTCATTCTCACCTCATTGTTGGGCTCTCCTGCTTTATTTTCAGAGGCAATAATAAGCTTTAATGTCTCAAGAGTACATTAAACAAGCCCTGACATCCCTATGGTGATGGAATCAATGTGAAGCAATAAGACCACCTGACAGAATCAATGAGAGGCAATGTGATCACCTGAGATCGAGAGTCCACGAGGGGCACAGACAACCCTCATGAGATACCAACCAAAGCATCAGCCGGAGCAAAGTAACTGTAAGAAGCTGGTGGATGTTCCTGCCCTGGATGAGTCTATCTTATGAAGACCAGCCATGCAGTGGTCATGCATTGCAATATCCCCAAGTCCTCACTAATCACCAAAGTATGAATGGAATTAAAAAGACATCCACAAACTTTCTCTTTACATTAAAGTTTTAAACTAATAATTTCTGAATACTAACTCCACAATATGTGTACTGAGCTCTGAGGCTTCAAGTCATTATATCTTAAGTTAGAAGTATCACCCATGAATTCTCCTTTCTAATGACTACATAATTTAAAGTTACTATTTCAACCTTGTCTTGATGGCATCTTTTTTAATAAAACTCCTTCCATTAGTCACTTTAAACAATCTCCTTCCAAAATCTTTATTCTTTCCTTATAATAAAAGACTCAACATTACCTTTTATTTTTGTGCTATTTAGAGTCAGGAATTATATAACACTTTTCTTATGGTCTATTTTATTCACTGACATGTTATTCCACTACAAAGAAATGCTTAGTTGACTGAATGTGACTCTTTAAGAGGCCATCAATACAAAGTCTGAATTCTCAACTCTGATAAAACTATGAACCATGGTGTGAGACACATCTGGTGGACAGATGCTGGAGCCCTGGCTGCAGTCTACCTGCACCTGGTGTCAGTTCCATTGGATGCCAAATGGGTCAATAATTGCTGAAAGTATTCATCTGACATCATCAAAGATATGTTAGTCATCATAATTCATCAATACTATCAATGACAAATATTCTGTGATATGAAAAAGAGTCAGTCTGATCCTTCCATAATAAGAGTGAATTATATAAGAGCCATACAGCCAGCCTCTAACTGGGAGAGTTACAACCAGACAGGACTGATGGCGTTGGCATCATCTGATTAGTCAAAGGTGGGAAGGCAGCAAGTCGGGTGGAGCTAGGATAGCCAGGGGCAGCAGTGTCCAGCAGGGGTGTCAGGGCAACATAAAGAAGAAAGCGTGCGGACGGACCACAGCTGAGCGGCACATAGGGCGCGAAGAGCCCCGGCGGGAGGCCAGGGAGCACGCTGAGTGCCCGGCCCACTGCCCCGCCCTCAGAAGCCAGGGCGGGGTTGTGAGGCGGGGGGCTCCCATCGGCAGATCCCTCCGAGGAGTTGGCCGAGTCTGGTGGGTTCAACATCAGTGGCTCAGAGAGGGGTAGAGTGTGCGAGCAAGAGGAGCCAGGTGGGAGGTGGTGATGGTGGTGGTGGTGGGTGTAGGCACCTGAGGGCGGGGGTGACCCAGGGGACGAGGACGCAGAGCTGTCCACCTTAGCGACCCCTATGCTGGTGGTGCCTCCCTCTGCTAGCTCCTTCAAGCACAGCCAATCACCATCCACAGAAACCCGGAAGTTGCACAAGTAGATGGTGTCCTCCGCCCCGGCCATCTCCACCAACACCATCTTAGGGGGCAGCCATGTGAGAGTGCCGCGCTACACAACACTTCACTGATATAGTCATGCTGTCAACACACACTTCTCTTCACTCATAATACTGAGGACACCTGTGCCTGGGCCATCAAGGGATGAGGAAAGGATTATAACTCCAGGAAACAAAAGCAGAGTGTGCAATTGACAGTGAAAACTACTGGATTTGCATCTCATATGTGTTAATCAATCAATTACATATACTTTATTTGTATTCTAATACTTTTGATTTCTGATGACTGTTGTATGTATTTGTTTGAGTTTTACAGAACTAAACCAAACTCATCTTGTGTGTGTGTGTGTGTGTGTGTGTGTGTGTGTGTTCTGCACTAAGCCAACAACTGTAACACAAAAGCTGCCATAGTTATCTTGATGAGCAGCCAGGAATCATATGTAGGCAATGATACTTTTCAGAACAGGCTGAAATATGGCATGTTAATTTCGTAAAACAATGACGAAATGGTGACTTGTAGACAGTGAGCAACGACACTGTGAGGAAGATGGTGGAAGATGATTCATCAAAAATAACCATCAGTTACTGTATCTGTGGCTAACACTGCTGCTTTATGTTGCAGATCATTCCAGTGAGAAGTGAGTCGATTAATTTTTCTTGATGCTTGTGTGACTAGTTAGAAAGGCTCAAAATATTATCTTCTTCCTGTTAAAAGGTGAACTCATTACTCCTGACTTAAGGTGACAAAAGAACTTTAGAAGGAAGTAGATTGGAAAGAGACAATATATGCGAACTCAAGATTGCGAAAGACGTGTGTGTGTGTGTGTGTGTGTGTGTTCCTAATCTGAAAGTTGATATATATGTCATCTTTTTATTCTTTAATAAGGTAACACTTTTTTTTTCTTCTTTATGCACATTTTTATCCAGTTTCGATTGATATACTGACTATTCCATATGTATGTACTGTATGCAACGTAAACTCTGCACCACCGTTCCGAGTCTTATACTTGTTCAATGATCTCCACTTTCTACTACTATTTCTTTTTTTTTTTTTCAGACAGATGCACATGATTTAACTTACATTATTTTCCATGACATGCCTAGAAAATTCATCCGGATCTTAGGTAATGGATAACGAATCCTTCGAGGCACTGGCGGAGTCACGCCTTCAACTATCGGTTGGCGGAGAGGTGGAGTACTACGTGTGTTGTTACGAGCAGGCATTGGTTCACGCTGGCTCCGGGAATTCCTTGGTCTCCAGTCATCATAAAACCGATTTTTCTCACCTACTCCTTTAAAATTACTCACGCTATCACCGCCTGATAGTTTGTCACTGTCGGTTTAAATCTTATCTTCCATTTTGGACTACATCACCACATCAATGAAAGTACGACGCGAGTATAGCACACGATTCTATGTTCCTCTGTTGGTGAGTCACTGTAGGTTGCCAAACATCGGGCGCGAACATTCCGTCTGTTTACCTCTGAGCACGCTAGACTGGTACCTCGTCCATCACGAGGCCTACCTTCATTTCTATTTCTGCTCTTACTTCCATCTTAAGACACTTTACTGTGTTATTTTGACGAAAGACTGGATCATTGAGCAGTGGTTCACTACTGTCAGCCAGTCTTGCCGATCTGAGTACCGTGGAAGCAGCAGCCGCGAGAGTCACTGTTGCTGCTCCACCTCCTCCAGAGACGGGAGGGAGCGGCCCTGCGCAAGCGTCTCCCCAATTCTTGCTGGCTTCCAGATAAACCACGTACTCCTTTCTTCCTTCACAGAAATTATATCTACGTTACTGACTTTCACTACTTGGACATACACATCAATCAAATAAACAAAGGAGAAAAGCGTGATATGGAAATATTAACAACGACCTTTCCTTTGGATTAAAGACGCGACGGATGATTTCCTGATAGGGATTAAAGTCTGCAGCCTTTGCTTGAAAATTAAATATGGCCCAGTATTAATAATGATATCTATTGTATATTGTATGTATTGTATTAGATGGAAACACATGTATGAGAAGATTACGTGCTGGAGACGAGCTGATGCGCACACAGCTTGCCCTTCCACTCGGCGGGTGGACAGGGAGGGGCGACTGCCGACTGATCAATACTCACTCGCTGTCATCTCATCCCACAGCCAACCTACACCCACACACACACTTCACCTTTATGCTGACATCGCAATTCGATTCAAGTTCCTAAAAACGATGGATGATGTATTAGATTTATTTTGGAAAGGGGGGATGGCCGCAGATACCCCTCATCACCGTGACTTGTCCCTACAGATTAGCATGTGCGTGCAATAATTGCAGTTTGTCGTATGGATAAAGTATCAAATTCAATATCCAAATATCAGTTACATGCCTAAATTGTTGTGACTATCTAAAATGCTTAGAGTTATCTATCAATGCATCATTATCTTGAAAATGAACGTGATAATCGAGAAACAACTCCATTTGCTCATTTTCAGCAATGTTACCACGTGTATGTGGCTCCGTTGAGAGGCATTCTACCACCCAAGACTCGCTGGCACCTCTTGATAGAAAAGACTGTTCATCAGGGTTTAGTCTCTAAGTGACTTAGGCAAATTTATGTAAAAATATGAAATAGAAAATATGAAACCACGGCCAAATGTCTCATATTTCATTACTTGATAAATATATTCACAAAATTAAAACATATCCAGCCTAACTAGTATTAAAGAAATATGTAATTATTATCACCATTTAAAGTAGTGAAAATTCCAATAATTTCGACTTAACAGTATATATATATATATATATATATATATATATATATATATATATATATATATATATATATATATATATATATATATATATATATATATATATATATATATATATATATAAACATTAAACAATGTGAACTATATTTTCAGGCATTCAAAAGTTACCTAAAACCAGAAGCAAACCCATGAAAAATATAAATGTGATAAAAAAGCATTAAAACCTTAACATATTGTAAACCACTGTTAAGTCCACCTATGTTGACTTAATGAGTATATATACTTATACACTTGCTGTGTGGATAGGAGGAATAAGAAAATAGAAGAAATGAAGGAGGAGGAGGAGGAGGAGGAGATGGCAATGTTAAAACAGAGGTCAAAGACAATGTTTACTTAAATTTCCCCTTTCAATATTTGGTTTTCTATGTATTGTTAATTTTACTGGGTGTCAAAACAGGATAATATTTAGTTTCATTTCCCCATTCATTTCTGTGATATGCAACAATTAACAACATTATAAATAATATTTGGAGTATTTTAAAGGATTTACAAAATGTGTGGAGGTGTGGTGAATGTTGTGTAAATGTGGTGTGTGGAGTTTTCAAGTTTATGTATGTGTGTAATCTGTCACCACCACTACTATTAGTGTTATTACCACTACTACTACTATTATCACCACTGCTACAACTACTACAACTACTTCTATGTACTACTACAACAACAACAACTACTACTACTATTATTACTATTAGAACTACTACTGTTCTAGGTTTACCAGACGAGGAGATGCCATCCTATCCTGACTACCAACATGGTCAGCATTACATGAAGTAGAAGTAGTAGTAGTAGTAGTAGTAGTAGTAGTAGTAGTAGTAGTAGTAGTAGTAGTAGTAGTAGTAGTAGTAGTAGTCATGGTAGTGGTGGTGGTGGTGGTGATGATAACAATCACAGTAGTAAAGGTGGTGCTGGTGACATACTACATACATACATAAACTTGAAAAACTCCTCCTCCTACTAATACAGTGGTTCCCAAACTGGGGGAATTTTCCCCCTGGGAGGAAATTTGAAGCTACCAGGGTGGAAATAATTACACTACCTACTAACTAAAAAAATCTCAGATGGATTTTCTCATGTCTGAGAGAGAGAGAGAGAGAGAGAGAGAGAGAGAGAGAGAGAGAGAGAGAGAGAGAGAGAGAGAGAGAGAGAGAGAGAGAGAGAGAGAGAGAGAGAGAGAGAGAGAAAACGCCTGTTGTAGATGGGCGACGCCGTATCTACCAGTCAGTTGCACAAGGAGCAGCATCACTCTTCTCACTAATTTAATTCTTAAATAGAAGAGCAAACAAAACTCCTTTTATTTGTTACAAACTGCTCTCTATGGCTATGCTTAATTGTTACTAACTGCTCTCTATCCACTTTACACTGTAACTATAAGTTTATCATTATATTTGTACATTTGAAAAATAAATTAGTAAATAGTCTCAGTGCGTTTTAACTGCTCTTTCTCTCATACACATGAAGGGGGAAATCTGGATGGTTGAACTGGGTGCAGGGGGAAATGACAGAAAAAAGTTTGGGAACCACTGTACTAGTGTCGACCGGGGAAAATCGGACTGTCCAACGAACTGGAACAATTCGGACAGCCTCATTCTTATTTACAATAAATTCATATACAAATTTATTTTGAAGTTTTGAGCATTTCACGATAGAAAGTAACTATTTTCACATTTCTTGTGCAGGTTTGATAAAAAAAAAATCAATACAGGAAAGAAATTACAATTATATGACTGAAAGCACTGAATCGTAGCCAAAAAAAAAGTGCGGCAAAGTTTGTTTACCAAATCAGCGGTTTCGCCGAACTTTGTTTTGGCGGTCAGACGCAGCTAACTATCCTCTTCCAAATTGATGATTATAGAGTGTTTTACCTCTACTTTAACATGATTTCATCAGCAATACTTTATTTAGCTTCGTTTTCTTACAATTAACGCTCACTTTTTGGTTTAATTTACCCCGGTAAGGAAAATGCGGCCGGGGGAAATCGAACCGGTAGTTTTTAATGTGCAATTATTTATATTTTGAGAATATGCATTAATATTTTGCCCTGTGCCATCTTTGGCTTATAAAGGGGGATTGCTTAGACTCATTATATACCCAATAATGATTATTAGGATAATTAGGGTAATTTAGGGAAATTTTTAATGAAGACTATAAGCCTATAAAGGACTTCAAAAAGCTAGGAATTGTCCATTCACACTCTCTCTACAGGCTAGCGAGTGATAGCAAGCTCAATAATCTATAGAAAAATAAATGTGGAAACCAATGAGCAGTATTTTTATACAAAAAATCAGCTCCCTGTTGCTCGCTAGCCTGCAGAGTGGGAAGGAAAACTAACATGACCAGTCTTTTGACACCCTGAGCCTATACCCTGTTTTTACTCAGCTGATCCTCTTTTATCTGCTAGGAGTGTCCATTAGTAATATATATGCATATAATCTACTTATTATATGCTTATGTATCACTTCATAGGGACCTTATAAAAGTACCTTTCACATTCAGAATAAATAATCTTCTTACTGAATACAATAACTTCAAGTGTTACACCAAAACATTGGCTAAAGTAACCAAGTAAATGAGTAGGCTATGTAGTCTATGAGTAACAGTTTTTTGTTCTACACTGTTTCTTGCCATTCATTTTGTTATTTTGAATGTGAAAGGCTCAATGTTTATGAAATAAAACTTTTATTTTTTGAGGAATTATATCCATTTATATATATATATATATATATATATATATATATATATATATATATATATATATATATATATATATATATATATATATTTTTATTTTTTTTTTTTTTTTTTCCATTATAAAGGGTGGTTCAAATTACCCCATGGGTGGTTCAGTTTACCCGGTGGGGGTTCACATTACCCCACTTTTTTGATAACTGTGAACCACACTTATTACTTCAAAGCTGAAGAATCTGCTATGAATGATTTTTTTTTTTTTTTTTTTAGTGATTTAAAGGCAATAACTTGCTTATGTTTTCATAAAATTTTTGTAAGTTTATCTTAATAAATGTGGGAACAGTATCAAAGTTTGTCAAAACCTGGTCCAAATTACCCCGGTCAACACTACTACCTACTACTATGAAGAGGTTCCTGTGTGGTGGACAAGAGTATGCTAACAGATCAGTAGTAGACTATTTTTACCTGGATGATATATTTAGGGCACCAAAGTTCCTCCTAATAAAAAATACCTATTCATAGCCTTGACTTCTCCTCCTCCTTCTCTTTCTTTTACTCTTCCTCTTCTTTCTTCTCCTCCTCTCTAACTAACTACTACTATTATTATTACTACCACTAGTACTACTACTACTACTATTTCTACTAGCATTACTACTACTACTATTACTACTTGGTACTATGATAACTACTACAATTTAAGTATGTACATAAGTAATCATTTTAAGCATTTAAGATTTATAAAGCCAAATATCTATACTACTATTACTACCAATATTTCAGCCCAAATCCCCAACAAGAACAAGACACCTCTTCCTAATATGGGCTACATACAGTACACTGAACCATTTAAACACAGAACTAGTTATATACATCACTTCATATTCAGTAGCCCACAAAAAATGCGCGTTTTGAATAAACATTAAAACATAACATTCTTCCTCTTGTTCATCACAGTGCTGCTCATACTTCTCTGATATCTTCTGAGCTATGTTTCAATGTTGCATCTTCCAGCTATCTGAATCTTGGAAAGCACAAAAATCAATTGAAAACAACTCAAATTTCACAGCTAATAATGTAAGCTACCTCGATGTTAAAGGCTAATTCCTGGTGTAAGAAAATAAAAACACTGGAGGAAAATCCAGCACAATGCAACAAGACTGACCCAGAGTTGATGAATGGCTGAACCCACTTCCAAGGTAAGGCTACAAGCAGGCAGTGAATCTTACCTAGGAAGCAGTGGATGGTACAGATACCAAACCCTAATATCAAATGAACCCAAGGCTGACACAAACCAGCTGATGTGAGTGTGCCTCTCTTTCTATAAGTACTTGCAACTGGGTGGTGTCAAATGTACTTACTCTTCCATGATTTCTTCTGGCTTACTGGCCTCTTGTCAGACACGTAGGACTGCCAGGGATCACTTTTGTAAGATGTCGGGGTGGGAATGACCTCCTCCTCTTCTGGAGTGTAAGAGGCTGGCAGGGATGGGGCGTCCCTCTGTTTGTTTACACCATCAGCTGAGGCAGCCATGATCTCACTGACGGGACGAGAGACACTCCCCTCTCCCGTCTCTCACCCTACTTCCTTATTCATCACATGACTGATTCAGGAAGTCTTTTAAAGATATAAACGACCAAGAAGAAATGGGCTATCACAAGAAAGATAATTCCAATACGAATTTTTACCTCAAAAAATATAACCTACATCCATTCCTACTCTTTTCTTCTTTTCATGTTATCAATCTTGAATGCTTTTAAAGACTGTAACGAATAACTCAGTAACCATCAAATGATACACCAAATACTGGTTATCTCCACCACTGTGGAGCTTTATATCAAATTAATATATTTTAGGCACACCCCTCCATATTTCTATAATACTTCATTATGAGTATCGAACCGGTATGAAAGCGAGAGAAGGGGCAGTTTCTATGACGGAAATAGATATAAAATAATCAATTAGAAAAAAATAAAGAGATCAAAATATTTAGAGGGAGTGACTGAACCAGTGAGCTGAGTGGGCAGGGAAGGGAGGACAAAGGTCACTTCATTAGAAGAGCAGAGACTGGCTGGTCAAACTCAGACTTTTGTGGCAGAGACAGGTATGAATACTATTATCAGAGAGAGAGAGAGAGAGAGAGTATGGTTTTAGTGGGTGTGGGTGTGTTCAATAGGTGTTCATAGCAAAGTAACACAGGATCTGGAAAGGAAAAAGAAGACACAACTATGTACTATGTTATTGCAATGTGCTTAACACTCCATGCACTCTCTCCATGATTAATATATATATATATATATATATATATATATATATATATATATATATATATATATATATATATATATATATATATAACGTTTCTGCATGGGTGCAATGTTATCAGCTGCATGGTTTGTGTTCATAATTAGGAAATCTTTAGCAATGCATAATAGCATATTATGTAACCGTCAAAACCAATGCTAGTGTGTCAAGTTATGAAATTATAGCTTAGGTTAGTAGTTCTTTTTGTCCCTTTCAAAAAATAGCTAAATAGATAAATAAATAGAAACACACACACACACACACACACACACACACACACAGTTTCCCGCAAAAATGTGTTGAGACTTGGAACAGTTTGAGTGAGGAAGTGGTATCAGCAAAGAGTGTGCATAGCTTTAAAGAAAAATTGGATAAGTGTAGATATGGAGACGGGGCGACACGAGCGTAAAGCCCATGGCCCTGTAAAACTACAACTAGGTAAATACCACTATAGGTAAATACACACACACACATATTTCACTATGGGTAGTTTGAAGTTGTAGAAATGTAGAATGGAGAGATGGTAATTCCTGTTCAACAATGAAGAGCACTACAGACTGCTATTGATGGCCAAGCTATAGATGTTATAGATAATGATTCCTTTCTATTAAGTTATGTCATATTTGGAAAGAAATGTCTAGGTAGGTACTCATTACTTCATTTTTGCCTTCCAACCTTTATTTTGCATATTTTGAACAATTCAGTCCCGGCCAGCATTATTATATCCCATATTTTCATGCACTTCTGTAGATGGACTTGGCTGTGTAGTATGTTTTGTAGAATATAATATGTATTTAGATATGGACTAATTTTAAGTTGATATGTTACATTAGATCAAATAAAGATAAAGGTAGAAATGAAAAATATATAGGTACTCTTAACTTAAGACTTCATCTCTAGTTTCTGAGGTAAGTTTAAAATAAATGGGAAGGAAAAAAATGTACAGATATGCTTATTAAAGAGTTTACGTTTTATCCAGCATGTGACGTATTATGCCATGAAAAATATTAATGCTGTTTTTTTTACCATTTACAACAAGTTTGGTCGGAGTCAGGCCAATAACGTGTTGTCACGTGTCCATCGCTCACCATTCATCTCAAACAGATAGAGGCTAGGAATCAGCAGTTTATCTTTTCTTAGTAAAGTGTTGGTCACCATAAGTTTTGCCATAGAACGGAAACTTTTTGCTAGAAATGCTCCGGTTTTTGGAGGTGGCGACTGGCGACTCGTGCGATCTGGTAACTGAGGAGCCGTGTTGGCAGTCCCAGACTGTGCCTTATATTTTCACTCACTCAGTGCATCATTGACCTTCGAACGTAGAGGTACTGTGCTTGTGTGGTGTGAGATGGTGGTGACGAGTGTGTATCTGGGACGTATATTCGCAGGAACTTGAGAAATTACTCTTTTCTTTCATTTCTGGATGTGAAATTTGATTGAGAAGGTGTTGGCAGCTTCCCTTAAGTGCTCATGTGGCTTATGACGTCTCTATTTTGTCCGGCTGGTGGAAGGCGTTACCTATTTTTACATACATTAATTTACTTTAATTATTTAAGCTCTGTGAAATGTATATTACGTGATACAGGTGATTTTAGAGGTGGATATCGTCATTGCGTTAGATGATCAGGCGTACCTCCTCCCCAACCCCGTGCGTGTTTTTAAGAGAGAGAGAGAGAGAGAGAGAGGGAGGGAGGGAGGGAGAGGGAGAGAGAGCCGGCAGCGACATACGTGCACTAACAAAAGTAAAACCAGTTGGGAATATAGTGTGAGGCACATAGTGTGGTTATGACGAATGCCAGTCCATCAGATGAAGAACAGTTGCACTTGTCTCTATCTTAAAGCCGAAGTTACCGGTGCCGGTGACCGTGTGGTGGTGGTGGTGGTGGTGGTCAGTGTAATGCAGATGGGGACAACTATACTTGTGAAAAAAAAAAAAAAAAAAACGCACGTGTCATTGTATCTCAGGAACCGATGATAAAATATTTCACCAAGCGTTTGTTGTTCCCACATTTATATGAACTCTTATGGAAGCAGCATCGGTAAGAGGGTGCTACTACTCTCGTGGCCTTGTGATGCAGATGATCAGTCACATTACTCGTTATTTTATTTTATGAATTTATACTTTATACACTATCATCATGCACATCGTCTATTGATTAGTTTTATGTCTTAATACAAATTATTCGTTTGCTGTGATTCAGATGTTTATAAAATTAGATAAAATAAATTGAATTATAGTAATCTTCTGGGAAGACTGGCCAACTTCTTTATCATTTGTTGCATTTGATGACTGGAATACGTTGAAACTTAATACCACACTATGATTAGTATTATATGTAAATAATTCTCATAAAGAATGAGGCAATTTGTTTAGCTTATTTGTTTATGATTTTCTTCTTGATTGTCTTACAAACACCTTCATATAAAGAGATGCGAGGAAATGTAGGTGAATGTATGTCTGTGTATCAGGAGAAAGTCAGGCATTAACCCATACCCCCCCCCCTCTCTCTCTCTCTCTCTCTCTCTCTCTCTCTCTCTCTCTGTCTTGAAAGACAAGAAAAAAAAAACCTTTGTTGTCTTCTGTTACCTCAGAGCTATTATAAGTTAGCTATGCGCGTGACTGAAACATGTGATGCTTCCTCCTCGTGAGATATTTTGACAAAGTTTGGTGTGCCTTCAGTAGTGCAATCCTTTCTTGCAGGATGTTTCGAGTCGGGGCAGCGGTGGTGCGTGCGGTGGTCCAGGGTGAGGGCCGCCTGTTGAAATCAGTCGTTGTGCCAGCTGCATCTTCCAGCCCTGCCCAGCGGTGGCATAGCGACTATGAGCGTCACCAAATCCCCGAGCGTCTGCAGTATATTCCAGACGCCGAAGATCCGTCCTTCTTTGAGATGGTCGAGTACTTCTTCCACCGAGGATGTCAGGTGAGGAGCCTCTCTTTCTGAACCTGTCCAACGTGTTAGTTAACGCAATATAAAGTGTGTCGCATGTGTTATGCATTTGATGGGGGTTTCGATTTTTTTTTTCTCACCACATCATATCAGAATTACATGTAGTGGGATCTGTTAGGTCTCTCTCTCTCTCTCTCTCTCTCTCTCTCTCTCTCTATGGAGGGCGACGATTTAGCGAGGCTGTATTATACAATTTGAAGCCTTTCGTAAACCTCCCCAAAGTATCACATGAAAATTACTGACATATTTCATATTTATTTCCCTGCCTAATTACTAACTGATCTGGCTAACCTATCCATCTCAATATCTGTATATGTGCAGGTGGTAGAGGACCAGCTGGTGGAGGAGATGAAGGAGCGTATCACCCTGGAAGAGAAGCGTAACAAGACCAAGGGCATTCTTAAGATCATGGAACCCTGCCACCACGTGCTAGAGGTTGCCTTCCCCGTCAAGAGGGATGACGGTACCTATGAAATGATACACGGTTACCGAGCACAACACTCCCTTCACCGCACGCCCACCAAGGGAGGTGAGTATAGGATGGCTTGCTTTCAGTGTGCTGTCGCTGCGGACTCTCTCTCTCTCTCTCTCTCTCTCTCTCTCTCTCTCTCTCTCTCTCTCTCTCTCCAAAGTCATGTTTGCGAAGGAACACACGCCTATTTGTTTTTCCCATTTTGGATTGTATTTTGCTGCATTAAACGCAATGAGAGAGAGAGAGAGAGAGAGAGAGAGAGAGAGAGAGAGAGAGAGAGAGAGAGAGAGAGAGTTTCATTAACCGAAGGGTCGTGATTCAAACACTCAGATAATACACTATTTCCCTATTGTAAATAAAAAAAAAAAGTTTTGGAAGAACTGCAACCAAAATTCACATGATTTTCATGTTTAATAAAGACCGATGTGAACCTTGATATCAGCGGAAGAAGTGTGATGGAGATGTTGCTGCCTTATACCTCTCAGTGATATGAATGGATGAAATGGATTTCAAGAAAATTTTACATCATAGCTAAACTTTTCGAATTTGTGTTGCCGAGGCCACTTGGCCTTCTAACACAAGGGTAGTTGTGCCGGTGATGCCAACATGTGATTTATTTTTCGCTTGGCAACTTAAGGTCACACTATTATTGAGGTCACTGTAGTAGAGTGAAGACCGGGAGACTTGGTGTAGGTAAATGTATAACGACTGTTACAATGTTACAGTGATGGTTGTCGATACAGTATTGTCAGGCCTAAGTAGGATTGGTCAGTACTAATGTCAACACATGCATAGAATATTAAATAAGTGCTCATGCCGCCTGTCGAGGCCGGGGGTGTGAGAGCTGAGGCGATAGGGGATTGGTTGGCTGGTAGGGCGTGCGGGACCGGCAGCCAATGAGAGGCTGGGGGTGCACTTGGCCGGCATCAGGTGATGCTGGAAATAGCTGTAAGCAGTGTAGTACTCCGCCCACTGTCTCCGACCGGCATCCAAGTGCCGAAACAATGGCTAATTTCTGACAACGATATCTTATCCGTAGGCCAAGGGCAAATGAAAGGGAGTAGTATTATCTACTAGTATATACACGTGCTTCTTGTGACCAAACAATATTTAACAGTGAGTATGATGATTATATAATTACAGAACACTACCGACAGACTAGGCTGTTGTACTGTTAGTTAGAAAAGTATCATATTTTAAAAATATATATGGCATTAAAGGAGAGAGGAAAAAAGTTTGAGTTGGCAGGCGTTGTCAAGTGACGATTGTCCTTACTGATCATGTTGATAGATGCATGGATGCCGTGCACGTCCCAATACATGTATTACTGTTACAATATATATATATATATATATATATATATATATATATATATATATATATATATATTGGTGTGGCTTCCTGTGTATAAACTGCAACTAGATACTGTAAACCGAAATTTTACCCATATCATTCACCGTGCAGCGCCTATTACCCTACTCAATCAAACAGGCCAGCTGGTGTTTGCAGATCGATAGACCGATGAGTTTTAAAGGGGCGGAGAAGGTAGTGTCTTGAAGTGACATCGCCACCCTTTTCAGACACGGCTACCATTCTCATACCACTTGCAGACTATCCTTCTCTCGTACTTATGCATTATTTACAGGATGCCCTTCCCTTGTATTACGGTCTGCCCTTTCGCACCATTTCTGCCTTTTCCTTGTGCCATTTATAAACCACTTCTTTTTATTATTTTCTTTTCCTTCCCTCCTTTCCCGGTATTGGACATATATGTTTGTATTCACATGTATTACATATACTGATCCATGTGTTTCCCACGTTCTTCAAATGTGCCTGTAGTGTAAATTGGGCGAGTGTTTTTATCTTCAAGGCTGTGGGCGTTGGTAACACTGGTCACGTGTGAAGGCGGCAGCATCGTGGTAGTTACCAGGGCTCGCTAGGAGACAATTCCTCCTCAACCGATGCACTCATTTACGTATACACTTATCACCAAGGGATTCTAACACACACACACACACACACACACACACGGCCCGGTAGCTCAGTGGTTAGAGCGCTGGCTTCACAAGCCAGATGACCGGGGTTCGATTCCCCGGCCGGGTGGAGATATTTGGGTGTGTTTCCTTTCACGTGTAGCCCCTGTTCACCTAGCAGTGAGTAGGTACGGGATGTAAATCGAGGAGTTGTGACCTTGTTGTCCCGGTGTGTGGTGTGTGCCTGGTCTCAGACCTATCCCAAGATCGGAAATAATGAGCTCTAAGCTCGTTTCGTAGGGTAACGTCTGGCTGTCTCGTCAGAGACTGCAGCAGATCAAACAGTGAATTACACACACACACACACACACACACCAATGATTTCATGCATATAATGACATAATGCGTCTCCTCGTACTTAAAAATTACTCGATCGTAGAGAGAGAGAGAGAGAGAGAGAGTTAGGTAATGTACATTATGAAGTAAATACATTATGCTTCATATCCGAAAAAAAAGACATTAGAGGAAACATCAAGCCTGTAAATAACATCCAGGCAAATTCAAGAAGAAAACACATGACCATAACCATTAGATTTCACCTTAAGCAAGGCAGTAATGTCCTTCACATAGTGCTGTCTACATTAATACCAGATAAATGGGAGATATTGTAAAAGAGGAGGAGTTGCGAGTCATAAGAAATACCACAAGGTCAGCGGGTTCATGGTAGCTACAGTGTGCCGTGCTTGCCACCAGTTGCTGTTTACCACCTAAGCGTGATAGCTACAAAATTATGGAACCATGCCTTGCATTTCTTTCACTTAGCCTTCCGCTTCTTCTGGTGATTGGTTGATTATCTTATCGGCATGCAATAGCTTCCATATTAAGAGCAAAAGCGATAAACTATACTCTGTTCAGGAACTTTAGAAACCTTCCTTCCCTCACGACGGAGGTGGGCGGCCAAGCCCCTTCCGTGCCTTCCAAACCCCGCCCCTCTGATCCTATCCTGGCATTAATTTAACGTAATTTGGATGGTTTTGCTGGTGTTCTTATGTGATTTTAAAGTTGTGTGTGTGATAATAGGTGGAGGAGGTGGTTGGGGAAGGGAGAGTAGGAAAGTAGGGACGAGAGAGGAGGCTCAGCTGCTGTCAGTGCTGTGGAAAGATGCAAAAAAATTACTTGTGCTTTATATCATTCTTGCATTTCTTTGTATTAATTGGGTTGGCATTGTTTTTTATTATATCATGTTTGTTATTGAAAGGTAAAATAATTTTCAAGGCATAACAAGATTAAGGCTAAATGTGTTCTTGTTTACCGAAATAAATAACATTAAATAACTTCATAAATTACGTTTTTTTTCTTTAATTAAGACGCCAAGGAATGTTTTAATGTTTGATTTAAGACTAAAAAAATTGAGAAACATGCCCCAAGTAATAATATATACTGAAATTTCGTCAAATTATTCGCATTTTCCAATTAAACGTAATTATGGTGCCAAAGGTAAAAACGGTATTTTCTTTACGACGAGGCATTTGCGTTTTCTTTATCTCTGGAAAGTTTTTTTTTTTTTTTTTTGGCATTTAGAAAATGTAATAAAACCGAGTCTGGCTGTTTTTTCTTCTCGATATTATGTTTTTTGTGATACCGTTGGTGAAAATAACATACACTTTCATGAGCCCTACGCTGATATTACTGGGCTCGAAGGTATTTTCATAATTTGCGTGTTAGTTAAAGTTTATACTTCATCAAAAAACGCAGTACATTCCAGTCTGGGCTCCTTCTTTCTCCTCGCGATTTTCAAAATTATTTGCGTCACGTAAATATTGTAAATATACGCCCTCAGACGAGCACCTTCCCACTCTCCCGCTTTGCAAATGAGTGTCTAGCTGTGTGTTCCCAGAATCAGAGTGAAGGAAAGTCAGAATTAACCTAACAAATTTATAAATAACTGTCTAAATTACCCAACTAAGAAAATGGTTATGTTTATGTTCAGTCACTTCAGTGTCCATCAGAATGTCTTAGGACCCAAACACAGATGGTTCCTTCTCCTTCCCAATGTCTTTTTCGTCCACAAATACCAAAATTTTTACAGGTTTAGGTATTTCTAAAATTAAATTAGTAAATTGTATTAGTAGGAGGAAGGAATGAGGAAAGGAAGGGGCTTGGCAGAAGTGGGGGCACAAGATACCACGGTGTTATGTGGTACAGGGTGATGTTGTGTGGGTTAGTGATGGTGTGTGTGTGTGTGTGTGTGTGTTTGGATACTGTCGTCTACTTTTTCTCTACTCTTCCTCCTCCTATTCTTCTACTGTGTCCTCCCCTGTTTCTTCATCGTTCTCTACTTTTCCTCCTCCTTTCTTATCCAAGTTCCTACTTCTTCCACTGAATATTACGAAAAATTGTTATTAGCTATGTGTGTGTGTGTGTGTGTGTGTGTGTGTGTGTGTGTGTGTGTGTGTGTATGGCATAGCCGAAATATGTGAATCGTTTTAATTGATCACCTTAAATTAATCGCTGCCCTTCATATGGAAGTTTTAAATGGCGATAAATTAATCCACTATATAGCATTTAGAAGAGGTGGAAGGCTGAGTGGAAAGACGGCACATAACTCAGGCTATACATCTCTGTAGCTCAAGTTTACATCAAGGGATGAAGAAGCCTCTCTCGTACCATAAATCAATACCTAGAGCCGCAGTGGGAGATTGAGGCCAGTCTGTCATAATGAGGAACAAGTGTGTGTGTATGTGTGTGTGTCCAGGGAGAGAAGGAATGTGGAGAAAGGGGGAGAGCGTATTCAGAAACAGTACTCTCATCACGACAATTCTCAAAGACCACTGAGATGGTTAATCAGGTTTCCATGAGTTTCTTCAGTTAATAATGTATAAAACTTAATATATCACTTGGACCATAGAAACATCAATAAAATCCCGTGTAAGGCACAGGAGAGAGAGAGAGAGAGAGAGAGAGAGAGAGAGAGAGAGCACTCAGCCAAAATTTTAGTACCCTAGATACTCGAACTTCATTATCAGAGTACAGTTCTTGAGTGAGTGATAACGTTGTTTGTTCAGGTGTGCATAGGCTATCGTGGTTCGCTTCGCTAGATGTATGTAACCGGGTTAAATTTGTCAGAGGTGTAAAGACTATGGTGTTTCATTGGTAGACGTGTATGTGACTAGTTTCTCAAGTAGCGCTGTAGGACGATCTCAAGTATCGCTGTATGGTGAAAAAGAGGCGAGAGAGAAAGAAGTGTTGACTCGGAAAGAGACTAGAGAGACTTGCCGACGGCTGTGTGCTGGAGATAAGAAGGGATGGATGCGTATGGAGGGAAGAGTGGGGTGGGGGGAGTAAGTGCAGGTAAATCGTAAAAATTATATTATGTAAGAACACATGTCGTCACTTATCTTATATTTGGCAGCTGTAATTCATGGAGAGAGAGAGAGAGAGAGAGAGAGAGGGAGGGAGGAAGGGAAGGGAAGGGTGGGCGGGCGGGCGCATGCTTTGTAGGGAGGTGGAGGGGGTATATCGACCACACCCCGCATTTCGCTCACCCTCATCCTTCCCTCTCTTTCTTCCCTCATGGATGTGTTGCACTTTCCTCTGACCTCAGCATCAGAGCCGGGGCATACCAGAGCCTCATCATATCACAATATTTTCCTTTAATCACTTGTTTTATATAAATATGTATATATATTTGATTTATGAATACGAGAGAGAGAGAGAGAGAGAGAGAGAGAGAGAGAGAGATTCAGTTACAAACATACTTACCCCTCTTACCCGACTCTGTCCTTCAAGGTTATATCCAGCTGAACCTGCTTGCCTGTCCTCCTTCACCCAATCCTTCCCCCCCCTCCCACTTCCCCTTAACAACACATACATAGGGTGGACGAGAACGTGATAGAAGCGAGGTGTTAACATCAAGGGCAAGAAAAATAATAATAAAATAAATAAGTAGATAACGTGATACCCAGACAAACATGAATGCAGCACAGGATTTGTATACTGCAAGTTTTTACACACACACGTCTGGCTGTCTCGTCAGAGACTGCAGCAGATCAAACAGTGAATTACACACACACACACACACACACACACACACACACACACACACACACACACACACACACACACACACACACACACCTAGGCAAATACATCTAGATAAATACACACACACAGAGTAATATATGTAATAAAGGATGATGAAAGAATAAAGATTACAAATTCTGATTTAAAGAAAACACTAGATATGTAGTTCTAGTGTTATTGTAGGTTGCTAGCTGTATTGGCTAGAAATATTGGCATTAATGAAAGATATGGATACACTGTAAGTCTTCATTACTTTAAGACTGATTTCGATAAATACGAGAAGATAAATAAGTTCAAATCATATAGGTTTAATGGTAGAGAGAGAAAGATATATAATATTGATTCAAGAGAAGCCATTAACTAAAATTATTTCCCTACCTTATAACCAAAAAGCTTCCAAGAAGAATATGGCGTGGATCTGTTTTCTGCTGTTCAGTACACCTGGCAGCTGGCTTGTCTATTGCCAATGTGTAGCGTATTTGAGCAGGTGCCAGACTCTGACACCATGAGGCATTACTCCTCAAAATAATAATGTGCCAGTGTGCACAGCATTACCTGTGTTACATTAAGCTGGTATTGGCATGTAGTTGTTTAGGACTGTTTTCTTTGATCTTTATGAATGTTAAAATTCATATATTATTAATGATTTAAGATTTTTCTTTTCTTTTTACATAGATTAAACTCCCATTTGAAAAATCAAGTCATGGAATGAAAAACATCAGCCAGTCAGCCTTAAATGTATGCAATGGAAAAATATTTGTTTGGAAACCTGATCATAGAGATGTTTGTGCTGTCTCTATATAGATGTCATCTAAGCTGATACAGTGTGTGACTGTATAGAAAGGAATGTGCTCAGATATGTTTGTCATGGCTGGCTGCTGTCTAAACAGGGCTGGGGAATAGAACAGTGAGTCTTAGGCAGTGCTATTTTGGGTTCTTGTGGTATGATTGAGAAGTCCCAGTGTCTTGCTATGCTATCACACACACACACACACACACACACACACACGAGACCTTATGTAGAATTAGATTGTTATGGAAATAGAGGGCATACAGTATCGTACAATGTTCATATTTTTTGCTAGGGCTCAGTTTAGTTATTTGCTTACTCTTGATACCTTTCCAATGTTCCCTGTCAGCCAGTATATACAGCTGGTCTTCCATTTCCTCAACATGATCCACTCCTTTGCCCAACAGGTATTCGTTACTCCATGGATGTGTGTGCAGATGAAGTGAAGGCCTTGTCAGCCCTGATGACCTTCAAGTGTTCTTGTGTGGATGTGCCCTTCGGAGGAGCCAAGGCTGGTCTCCAGATTGATCCCCGCAACTACTCCATCAATGAGCTGGAGAAGATCACTCGCCGCTTCACCCTTGAGCTGGCCAAGAAGGGTTTCATTGGTCTGTATTGATGAAATGACACTGACATTTAATTATGCTAGGTCTCTATTACATAAGATACAGTGCTACCTCGAGATATGAAAGCTTCTGTATAGGAAAATTTCATTTTACGAAATATGCGAAGATTTTTTCACTTCATATTACAAAAAATTACTCAGCACATGAAAGATACAAAACAAAACTCAAAATTCCTGCGTGCAGAAAATTTTTAAATTCTCGCCATTTAGAAACTGGAAAAAAATAGATAAATACCGGTAATAATTTTAAATGTTTCATAAAGTTAAGTGTTAATGTTTCCTGCCATTTTCTATATTTTCTGCTGTTTGCCCTCCTCCTCTGCCGCCACTTTCGCTTTCGGACATCGCCTCACTCGAAAGGCACATTTTTGTATCATTTTCATATTATTATTTTTCATTTAGTATTGCATTATGTTCTATTATCTACTTCATTTACAGGTATTAACGGTAATGAATGAAATAAGAGCCAAATGTATTTGGCTCTTATTTCATTCTGGTTTTACCCTTATTATAGAATTTAATGTGGTGTGTTTGCAGGGCTTGGAACGAATTAGGTGATTTACATGTAAAACGAGACTCATTACACGTAAAAATCATGATATGAAAGCCACTTCGGAACTAATTAATTTTGTATCTCGAGGTACCACTGTATTCACGTACATTACATGCGTCCATTCTTATATCCAGTCTTCATTATATTCATTGTTTCTTTAGGATTGGATCTTGTTTAGTTGAATAGCCTGCCATGATGAGTAAACTTGTTATACCTCAAATTCTAACTCAGACAGCACAGAAAGGTATGTGCATTGTTGTGTACATGTAAATATCTTCCAGTGTGCTCTCAGTCAGATTTGTAGAAAAAAAATCACTAGATTTATCATATCAAGAGGTTGATTATCTTTTTGAACACCATAATATCATTTCAATATCAAACACACTGGAATGAAGTAGTGACCTTCAATCTTTGACTAATTCCATTTGTTGAAGTTTCGTTTTGAGGGCTTCTTATGGAAGCATAAAAAAGGTATAATACTAATCACTGTGTAAAGAAACCCCATTTCTGAAAACACATTTACATATTTGACATCATATCACTTGAAAAACTAATTTAGTTCATCAAGATTTTGCAGGGTAGGCAGATGTCAGCAGGTTTCCCAGCTGTTGCTCATCAATATCAACAAGTGACTATGTTATCATTCATGCCACATAACTTACAAACACATACCACTTATGCTGCTGCTGCTAGGCCCTGGTGTGGATGTGCCAGCTCCAGATATGGGCACGGGTGAGCGCGAGATGTCTTGGATTGCTGATACTTTCTCCAAGACAGTTGGTAAGGTCTCCCTCCCCCTTTTTTGGCATTTACCGTATGCTGGCTTTAGCTGCGAAGACCTCCTCCTCCTCTTCCTTCTCCTCTTTTTCCTCCTCGTCCTCATCCGTTGTCCTCCTCCTCATCCACTTGAATCTCATCCGACTAATGTTTGAGGGAAAGTGCTGGGAGTGGGGAGAAAGACCACCCAGAACATGCCAGGCAAGCACAGAGAGACCACCACCCACACACCATCCATGCAGCAGAGGAGAGGTCTTGCTGCTTTTGTTTGTCTCTGTCGCAATCCAAGCGTTTCTAGCTCTGGTTTTGAGAGCCGGAAAGTTCAGGTTGTAAGAGTCTGAGGAGCAGCAGGAAGGTTGATGCCACGATAACAAAGAGTGCCTGATGAACCCCACAGGCCCGGGTGTGGATGTGCCTGCCCCTGACATGGGAACCGGGGAGCGAGAGATGTCGTGGATTGCAGACACCTATGCCAACACCATTGGTAGGTTCAATTGACTGACAAGATCCCTTTGCTCAGATGTATCACAAAGTAAAGCTAAAATTACACAGTGCTGTACCTTTACTACAACACAGTAACTTAAAAGTTTGATTCCACTGAAAGTAAAACCTGAATAGAGTGTTGCACATACACTAGAACACAGTAACTCAAGGCTTGACTCCACTGAAAGCAAAGCTAAAACTATACAGTGCTGTTCATATACTAAAATACAGTAACTCAAAAAGCTTCACTCCACTGAACTCATGGGAGTCATGGTGGGTTTAGCTGCATATCAAGTTGCCCAAGAATACCATGACCACCAAGAACACATCTAAATTAATACTGCAACTTAGTAGATTGTGTGGTGCAACTGTAGTGTGCTTCATGTCAGATGAGATGTGTAAACTGCAGGTTTTAAGGATTTAGGATACCAAAATGAACATAGTAGATTTTGTGGTGTATTAATGTGCTTATGTGAGATGAAATGTGTAACCTGTCAGGCAAACTTCCATCAGGCCTGCATGTACTATTAAGGGCCTTGAACTGCACACTCAGGACTCTCTTCCTCTTAGTTGTGTGTGGAGATGTACTTTCTAATTGTCTGTGAGAGGTACAATAAAGCTGCAAGGAAAGCGTGAGCAAAGTTTGGACCTTAATCTGTGCTGTGATATTGGCTGTGCTGCTGTGATCACTTCTCCCCTGGGCAGTCACTTTCCCAAAGAAATTTACATCTTAGGTGCAAAATCCTTTGCAACACATCTGTTTAAATTCCAATGCTTACTAAAGGATTTCAGTGATTTGGATTAACTCTCTCTCTCTCTCTCTCTCTCTCTCTCTCTCTCTCTCTCTCTCTCTCTCTCTCTCTCTCTCTCTAACATTAACATCTATTCACCACTTTCTCTTTACTATCTAGTCAATATTATTATGTGATACTTCTAGCACGCCATATGAATCTGCATTACCTTTAGATTCCTTTACAGCATGATAGAGAAAACATTAATGAGCTTGATTTGTCAGCATGTTTGAGGTAACACAGATTTTATGCCTTTTTGGGTTCTTAGAAAATAATGCCTGAATTTTTTTTAATGAATACTTCATAAAATACATTAATTGTTAGTCTTGAGGCTTGTAGTGGTGATGGTTTTGCATGTAGTAATGGTTTATTGATATACATAGGGGATGCAGAAATGCCTGAGTTGTATGTAGAAGTTTATGTGGTAACTAGTTTCATGTTGGATTGCCTTTATATTTTGAAATAGTATGTGTCATGGGTGTTGTAGTTGTGAAAGATTTCATTTTTACATAGCTGTGGTAATAAAACAAATAACATAGGAGCATGAGGTGCTCATTTTATAGGTGGCAATCCTCTCTCTCTCCCTTCCAAGGTCACGATGACATCAATGCCCATGCCTGTGTCACTGGCAAGCCCATCAACCAGGGTGGCATCCACGGCCGCACCTCTGCAACTGGACGTGGCGTTTTCCACGGCCTTGAGAACTTTATCAACGAAGCCTCCTACATGGCGATGATTGGCATCACTCCAGGCTGGGGCGGCAAGACTTTCATTGTACAGGTAGCTAGCTCCTTTTCTCTTCTTATATAGTAATTAAATGGCACTGAATCCTCATGGTTTTGGATTTTTCAAAATTTTAATTTTAATAGTTTGCAAATAGGTACATAGACTGCAAATGAATTTATGTTTATGAAATGCTAATAATTTTATATCTAGCTGTTATGTTTTGTTTAGTGGTTAACAAGTGTCATGACTTTCCAGGGCTTTGGTAATGTGGGTCTGCACTCCATGAGGTACTTGCACCGTGCAGGAGCCACCTGCATCGGCGTTAAGGAAGTGGATGGAGAAATCTACAATGCCAATGGCATTGACCCCAAGGTGAGCTGAAACATTAATCTTTTTCAAAGTATTTGATAGATAAGAAAGTTTAAGTAAGAGGTCACACTCAGTAATGCTAATGCTGTAGTACTGTAAATTCCTAATCTACAACATAAAAACATAACTACTCTTCCTATAGAAAACAAATGGAGGAGGATATACAATAAAAAAAAATTACCAGATGGGTCCATATTATTATGTACACACAAGGATCGAGTAACATGACTAGTGACTTACTCCATGGGAACATTTACTTAAGGAACTTGAGAACTGGAAAATCGAGAACGGAACTATCATGGGCTACCCCGGTGCTGAGACTTACACCGGCGACAACCTGCTGTACGAGAAGTGTGACATACTGATCCCTGCTGCCATTGAGAAGGTCATCCACAAGAACAACGCTCACAAGATCCAGGCCAAGGTATGGTGTCACTTGTAGCAGTCGTTGTAGAACCTAGTAGTGATAGTTGTGGAATGAAAAAGTAAAGACAAAAAATTGCAAGGAAGAGATGGAAAAGAAGCAATAAAACACAGCATTAATAGAATAAATAAAAGTGATAATATTTAGTGTAGAAGAGAGGAAAGGATGTTGGGAGGGAAGATACATGAAAGAAATTACTGAACATTTTCATTATAAAGCCATATATATATATATATTCAGTAAATTTCTTCACATCATCCTTGTCTTCACACAACAAGCAGTTACATCACTATTACCTTCCTGTGATGCATTGTTATTTCATCTTTTCCTTTCTTTTGTGCATAGTTGCATCACCATTACCTTCCCTTTCATCGTAACCTTTTTGCGCTCACAGATCATTGCCGAGGCTGCCAATGGACCCACCACCCCCGCTGCTGACAAGATCCTGCAGGACATGAATGTCTTGGTGATCCCTGACCTGTACATTAATGCTGGTGGTGTAACTGTGTCTTACTTTGAGTGGCTAAAGAACCTCAACCACGTATCATATGGTCGTCTCACCTTCAAGTATGAGAGAGAGTCCAACTATCACCTGCTTGGTAAGTCTCATATGCACTCAGAGAATATTCAAGTGATAATTTTCATTGTTTCTTCCTCTGTTGATATGTTGGGAAGAACTGTTTGTCAAAGTCAGTATTTAGTTATTATTCATGAAACAGATACCAAAGATGGATTGCATGTGAAAAGACCAATGTTTTCATATCACAGGTAATTTGTGTCGTTTTGTAAGTATTTGATGCCATTAACCATCACATTCTTATGACCCTTGTCCATTATGCACTATTTATTATCAGGAGATTTATTTTGTTGTTTATTTTCTCTTATTTTTATTATGAAACTTTTGTGAAACAAGATCTTGTATGAATCAGTGGATTTTTTTTTATTTTATTTATTTATTTATTTATTTATTTATTTATTTATTTAAGATATCTTGACATTTTTATTATATTTTCTGCATTGTTTTTTTTTTTTTTTTTTTTTTTCCCAGAAAAAAAAACATACATCACATTTTTTTATTTTTTTTATTTTTTTATTATAATGGAGATTTTGTGGCAACATTGCCACAATGCTTTGTATTATGCTTGTCTTTACTTCACTAGAAGCAGAAGCACAAGTGACATGAATTGTCCAACAACAACACTTGGCTGCAGATTCTTCAAAACAATTGTTCTTGTACAAATATTGACAGGAATAACAGTAAGATATGGATAGCTGGTATATGTAAGTGACAGAGGTTAGAGGGACATTTACATTCAGGCACTATTTAACAGGTCAGAATAAAGGATAATTTTGCTAATAGTTTCTAGGTAGGGTTTGACATTCCAGGCATACTTGAATGACTGTTGCTGCTTAAAGATGAGATTCTGATAAAAGAAAAAACAGTAAAGTGTTTGATAGGTATAAAGAAGATGGTCATATATTGCAGTCAGTTTGTAATGTATTATGTCAATTTAAAGGTTGAAGAGAATCAGAAAAGTAGAAATGATATGCAAGGATAGAATGTGTGAAAACCTGTCATGACTATTCTCTTGGGGAAGATCTCAGGAACTGGTTTTAGATTTGGGTCATAGATAGATAGAGAGATAGGTAGATGATTTATGACTCATGAAAAGTTTGGTTTTACAATCAGAAAAAGAAGTCAGGATTTGATAAATAGTAATGATAATCAGATAGAAAATTTGAATGTACAAAATTGAACTTTACTTCTTTTGCAGACTCTGTGTCTCATTCCCTGTCCAAACACTTTCAGCAAGATCTTTCAGTGACTCCTAGTGAAAAGTTTGCCCAGCGCATCGCTGTGAGTCACCGCACTTTGCAATTCCATCTGCTATGATCATCCCTTCTTTATATTTATTTTTTAGGATATTTATGTATTTGACTCGGCTGCTCCTTAATTATCCACAATGTGCTTTCTGTTTCAGCTTCTTTTTCTTCTTGCACCACAGTCCTTAAAGAGGGCTTTCTGTACATGCATCCATAATGCGTGTCTCCTACAGTGAAGGCTAAGAGCATCAAAGACCAAATGTAGACATGGAAACACTCTCTACACTCATTACAAAAGCACCATATCACTGAAAACAAGGCATCAAGATACATGCTGCTTTAAGAATTACATTTATATTTATCAACACCACATTTCCCCTCCCCTCCCTCCATTCCTCCCTGAGCCCTGTGTAATCAAGTCACAAAAGTCAAAATTACGAACAAAAGTGTCCCTCCTACAGAATCTGTTCAGGAGTCTCTTGAGCGGCGTTTCGGCCGAGTCGGTGGCAGGATTCCCATCATACCATCCCAGTCTTTCCAGGAGCGCATTTCTGTACGTAGTTGTGTCACCGCAGTCAAGTTGACAGTAATGCTGGAAGTCTCATGTCTTTTTATATTCAAGTAGCACAATTTGTTGACATTTTGTCACCATCCAGAATCATCATCAAAGAAATTAGGTCTGGGTTGTGTAGTGAAATCTAACCCAACCTAATTTTTTTTGTGACTGATTTTGCAGCTGTGAAAGAGATCAGCAGACTGTGCTACCTGAGTGTAGATAGAAGAGGATGACGGGATTGGGCATTACAATTCATTCACTAATGGTTGAGTTGCTTTATGATTACTAACCCTGTGGTAACCGTGTGAAGGAGCTGTGTTTGTATGTCATGTTGCACTGGAACATTTCCAAGTGTTCAAACCAGCTGAATTTTGTAAAGAAGACTAAATTTGATCAGTATATCTCTTGGGACTTTGGACTTTGTGTGTGTGTGTGTGTGTGTGTGTGTGTGTGTGTGTGTGTGTGTGTGTGTGTGTGTGTGTAGATAAGGATGGGAGTTTGTGCCATTCAGTGATATATTGGGTGCTTGTCCTTTGTTAAGTCCCTGTCCTTTCTTACAAAATTTAGAACCAAGCATTAAAAATAGCTATTAAATTAAGCTAACTTATTTTAATTTGTGTATTAATTAATTAATTTATTTTCATTTTTTCCCACATTCTTATGGGCTTTTTTTAAAACAAACGTAAAATGTAAGACTAGATGTAACATTATTTTAGCTCTGAATTAAGCAAACATGAGCAATGGTGTGGGTATTATAAGGAAGATCTAAATTGTCCATAAATATTCCCTGCTAGTGGCCCTTGCTTCCTTGCTGCTCCCTGCTGTGTGGTGGCTTCTCCTTGTGTGAATCTGTCCAAGCTCACTTGTGTTCTTTTATCTGGTTCTTGTACATAAATTACTACACGAAGCAACTTTGTTTTAAGCTATAGCAGTAAAATGCATTACCGGGGTCTGGGATGCTAGACTTTGTGCACAAAAGCAGTATAGCGTGATTGGCAGAATGATGGGCTTGCTACAAAATTGCCTGTTGACAGTTTGCCAGTTGTGTCTACTTTTGGTAAACACATTAATTGACAAAGAGGAGGGTGCTACATACATCTAGGGATTACTGTTAGGTTGTCATTATCTGAATGATGATCATGAACAAAGTATGAATGCAATGTAATGGTGACTGATGATTGTCAACCAGCAAATGAACTGTGCATTTCAAGAATTCCTAGCAAAAAGAAGAAAAAATGCCTGGCATAATATGTCATGTAAATGGTAGACTAACAATGTTAAGACTTACTAATACTCTACTAACACATTGTCCCACTTCAGCCCTGGACAGCATGTAATAACAGACAGCTCATCTTGCATCATTGCTTCTACACTGCCTTATAATATAGTTATCAGAGTTCATTCACCTTCATTGCTTATTTTCACTGCACATGCCATAAAAGTTTAGAATTTTAAAATTTTTTCCCTCCACAACACATATCACCAGACTGGTTTGCCAATAGCCAGTATTTTCTGTGTATTGCTTTTCTCAAATCATTGTAGATTATGTTGCACAGTAAAATTTTTTTCATATCTTGTTGCATGTAGCATGTTCATTAATGTCTTCTCAAATATTTTTTGTTGTTCATTATTGGATCTCCATTGTTATTTAAAAATATGTAGAGAGAGCAATGTTAGGATGAAAAAGCATTTACTGCAAAATTAATAGCTCTAATCATCAGCTGGATCTAATCCTACTCTTAAAACACTGCATGACATATGTTACCTCAAGAGACAGATGTGCAGCCAAATTGGCTGTGTGCCTGTTGCTCTGGCCAAAATCCATACCTGAGCTGGTAGATGTGATTACTTTGTAGGTAACATTGTCCCATGTATCACTGATGTACTCCTCTAGGTTTATATTGATGCTTCTAGGTAGGAAGGCGACATGTCCTAGTGTGTTGGAACATGTGTTGATGCTTTATCTTTCCTACTTAAAATTTCCTTTAGTTGGGATTGCATATTTGCTCCTCCTGATTCTGCTTCATACAAAGGTTGTGTGCAGAAGTAACACACACACACACACACACACACACACACACACACACACACACACACACACACACACACACACACACACACACACGTAGTGTAGTGGTTAGCACGCTCGACTCACACTGGAGAGGGTCCGGGTTCGAGTCCCGGAGGCGGCGAGGCAAATGGGCAAGCCTCTTAATGTGTGGCCCCTGTTCATCTAGCAGTAAATAGGTACGGGATGTAACTCGAGGGGTTGTGGCCTCGCTCTCCCGGTGTGTGGAGTGTGTTGTGGTCTCAGTCCTACCCGAAGATCGGTCTATGAGCTCTGAGCTCGCTCCGTAATAGGGAAGACTGGCTGGGTGACCAGCAGGCGACCAAGGTGAAGTACACACCATTGCTTCATTGGGATAACCTTTATCTTATGTATGCTGCATGAATAGAAATGTTAGTTAATGTTTATAACAGCAAGTTGTAGACTAGTCAAACATTTCTGCAATGACAAAGGATAAGGCAGGTGCATGCAGTATTATCAAACATTATGTTCATTTGGCATTATGTATAACATTGCCTGATGTGATTGGCATGAGAATATGCTGTGTTGCCAACTAACTTAGGAATCATGTTTGTATGTAAGGAGATATAGTGCTTAAATTGACAGAGCATGCTATTGTGTGTGTGGAATGAATGGAACTTGATTTTACGTGGTGTTGTAATGGTGGTAGTTGAGTGTTGCTAGTTATGATCATTTTGTATTCTGATATAAGGTATCTGAGGAACATATGGTAACCTCGACTCTTAGAAAAAAAATTTCCCATGCAGATTTATTCCTTAATGGACTGTAAGATCTGTTGTAGATATTTGTCATGATTTAAAATTCTACAGGTAACTGAAAATTACTTTTAATTGTCGTTGCAGTCAAGGTAACTATATCCTTTAAGATTCAGATTGCTTACTTACTCTAGTAGAAAGTGAAAGAATTACATAAATCAAGTTTTATTTGTAAATATGCCCTTTAAATATATATATAGATATATGCATACAAATGTATAGATGTATATACATTGTAGAGGCTAATAAGTGTTTTGTTATGGCACAGGGCGCCTCAGAGAAGGATATTGTGCACTCAGGACTTGACTACAGCATGGAGCGCTCCGCCAGAGTAAGTATTTGTATTCTGTAGATATTGTCACACCATTGTTACCCTTTACTCTTGGATCAATGTTTTTATTTGGAAGAAAATGTTTATGACAATATAAAATTTGAAGCTTCTCAGGAAGAAACTCCAATTTTTCCCCAGGCCATCATGAGGACAGCTATCAAGTACAACCTTGGCATTGATCTGCGCACAGCTGGTTACGTCAACGCTATTGAGAAGATCTTCAACACCTACAAGGGTGCTGGACTCACCTTCACTTAAATGTTGACTGCATTGGAGGAATGGCATTGAATGTGTTACTTGTTGAAGACTGAACTATCCAAGAGGTTGTAAATGTTGAGGTGACTTAGGACAGAAAACCAGCACCTTTGTATGAAGGTTCTCTCCTGAGTCTTTCTTGGTAGTTCAGGACATCATCTGCTGAAGTACTAATCATGAATGGTTCATAATCAGTTGTCTACATAATAGTATTACCCATTACATTCTGTGTCCCATCATAAGCCATTTTGTAATTAAACATTTGGTGAGATCAATGTAGCTTGTATAGATAAGAAATATAATGATAGAAAAATGCACTTGAGGTGTCAGGGTAATGGAATGTGATCATTCAAGTCATAGGAGTCTTTTATATGACAAAAAGAAAAGCTTTATGTATCCATGCAGATAAGGGAAGTTGTTAGTTCTGTATGTATAGTTACAAATTTCAGTGTTATTGAAACTTCTCCATGTTTTGTAAGGCTGGTGACCTTGCTGTGGTTTATTTTATTATCAAAAATACCCAACACTTGGGATGATCAAATCTTGTGTTTCCTTCCTATGCTTCTTTGTAAAGCTATTATTATTGTTATCATTATTATTATTTATTTTTTATAATTATTTTTATTATTATTATTATTATAATAATGATAATAATTATTATTATCATTATCATTATTTTACTTGTTAATTTTTGTCTCGAGAATTTTAATGTTGAAACATTTATGCAAAGTTGCAATATTAACAATGGACTTGTAGTATAGTATCTGGTTGTTGTTATTGTTACTATTATTATTTTGATTACTCTAATGATAACGATGATAATTTTTTTTTTTTTATAATTATTATTTTTTTTTTTTTTTTTATTAATATTATCATTAAAAAGGGGGAACACTAGATGTGGAACAGTTTATTGGTAATGGTGTCGGTATGGCCAATGTGGTGACTAATTGACAGGTCAACTGGCGACCAGCGAGTGGCAGAAGTGGAGTAGGAGTTGCAGGTAGCTAAGTACCAAAGGACGCGTACTGCCACACACGCTGAACACTTGAGAGAGGAGTGAAGGTAGCAAGCAGCATTACCACCACCAACATAAAACACCATGGAAAAAGTAGCGCCTGAGGTGGGAAGGGACGACATCACCAACAAGTACAATGAATACGCCACCAAAGTGATGAAATTGGTGAGTATAAAAAAAGATGGCGTGGTGAAGGGGCGGTGCGAGGCTGGGAGGAATGGAGGGGATGGAAAGAATTGAAAAGATTATACCACTGCTGCTATAACTTTTCTTGTAAGCTTTTTCGAATTTTTGAAAAGGATTATCTTATGTTGGTAGGGTGGTGAGGTCGGGGAGGAAGAAGGGAGAGGGGCAGAGGGCTCAGGAGTAGGATTTAACCCCTTCAGTACCATGACGGATTTTCCTATTCATCTGTTTACTATTTGGTGATTTTATACGGCTTCAGAAACACATGTAGAGATTTAAATAGGGAAAACTGTAGCCATTAATCTTCTGACCTCCATAGACCTATCCTAATGTCAATAAAATGGTCTAATCGTACACAAATTTAAAGGTAAAAATGTGTCCTGGTGTTGAAGGGTTGCAACCACATACTGCAGAATGCTAGCTGGTGTAGGATTTCTTCAGCGCTTTCCTCCTACATGTTTCCGAAATGGACATTGGTTGTTTGCATTAGAAGTATGTAGACTCGAGCTACAAAATCATGGAGCCAGTGCGTATTTTACTATTCATTCATCTATTTATTCATTATCTATTCATGTCCACTCAGTCCTCCACCTCCTGATCCTTGGTTGATTAACTAGGGCCAGTAAATAGCTTACCTATATATGAAGGGCGGCGGTTGACCTAAAACAGTATATCTCCACCGGGGATGTTCTTTGGGAAAAATATAAAATGAACGAAAATCCGGTGTAGCAGTTAAAAGTGAAGTCCCGGGTAGAAGTGAAGTACTCCTCGCGGCAGCTGCCAGACGTAAGCTTCAGTTTACCCCACGCCTTCGAAGGGAATGGAATGTTGTGACCGGAGTTCTCCAAATATGTGTCTGTTTCGGTCTGAAAATCTTTGAAGAAAAGGAACTTTTAAATAAGTTAATTATTTGAAATTAATTGCCTTTATTGAACTAAATATACTACCTTTGTGAAGTAATTAATAACGGCTTGTCATGAAACACTATATAGGCCTACGTACAGTACAGATCCAGCTAGTTAGCTATCAAGTAATAACATATATAATATAATTATATTATAATCGAAATAATGCAGCTGAAATTATGAATATTCCAAAGTTTCCATTGGTTTTGCCCATGTCAGAGACCTTTTCACCCTCTGGCCGAGGTCCCCGTGTTATTTACCCTCGGGGGCCTTGGCTCAATCTAACATGTTGCTATTAATATCGAGAGAGAGAGAGAGAGAGAGAGAGAGAGAGAGATGTCATCTATATTTTACCATTTATAAACGTTATGAATAGGATATCATAAGTGAAGGCAACGAGTCAAATCCTCTAACTGTTGGACTCAGTTATTACTTCAGATTTCTCTGCATATATATATATATATATATATATATATATATATATATATATATATATATATATATATATTTATTTATTTATTTATTTATTTATATTTCCAGCACTCGATCTAAGTGCGTTATTATTGCTTATATTCGCATCTCCTTAGTTTCCTCTCCTTACTCTTTTCATTAATATCATCATGGTCGGCAGCCCGCATATGTAGTCACAGCCATTCTGCTCTGTATTAGACTAATAACATCACCCTGGGACTACACTTGTAACTGCTACACCGGCACTTGCTGTCTCGCCACCTGGTGCCCGCCACACTACACAGCACAGTCACGCACCATGCCTGTCGCCAGTGCGCGTCTGTGAGAATGCGAATAGCATCTATTTTGTTGTATAGGAGCGTTTCCTGACAATTTGTTTAATTTTCTACCTCATTCATGTATTTCTAGACCCAAGCCTTGGAAGTAAGACAAGCTTACAAGGCGGAGCTGCGAAATAAGCTGAATATGATCACGCAGCGCACGGACAAGCTGAACTCCCAAGTAGACAGGGTTCGAGGTGAGGTCATTTGGTGTATTAACTTCAACTGTAATTGATTAACATAAAAATAGGGAGCATTAGCCATACACAGAATAGCACTGACCTACCCTATTGCGATAAGTATAGCAGGTTCTCAGACAGGAAGTGTTAGACAGGCACAAATTGTATGGACATTCTGCAAATATTGGCGGAAGCCCACACTGTTTTAAATGCGTAATCCTCCCATGCATTATGTTGTGTATCATTACTACTAGTATTATTATAGCCTGTTTATTTTTTATTTTATTTATTTATCCATTTTATTATTATTTTTTTTTTCTGTGATGGGATTAAGTAAGGAAGAAGCGTGAGCGGGAAGAACTCGAGTGTATAGAGCAGCTAAACAAGGAATTGCAAGCAGCTGAGGAGGAATTGAAAAGAAGCCGCTTTGAGGAGATTCGTGCCCACAGACTGGAGCTTGTGTGAGTGGTTCTGTGGGGATGCTTTCTCTTGCGTATGTACAGTCATGCACATACGCATCACTAGTTTCAGTTCCTGCCCATGACATATGACTTTCCATAAAAACACTATATGCAGGACAGAAAGATCAAATAATCTGCTGTGCTATTACAATGGTAACCTACTCAATGTCTATTTCACCTTTGTGTGTGTTGCAGGAGTAAGTTTGAGGACGAGATGCGTGTAATGAGATCAAAGTTTCAAGCTCTAATGCCGGAGGTAAGCTTACTCTCTCTCTCTCTCTCTCTCTCTCTCTCTCTCTCTCTCTCTCTCATAAAATTGAAATACTTTCATACTTATTCTATCAGTGAAAATGAGATCATGAATGAGAGTTTTATTGGTGATGGCATTGCTACACAGACATTGCTATGCCTGTAATGCTAATTCTGATTCGAGCCATGTTCTTCAAGCGTAAGGATGATGGCAGTGAGGACATTGCCAAGGAACTCGTACATCTGGAAGAGGAAGTGGCAAGGTTGGAAGATGAACGCAACAGCCTCTTAACTGCTGTTGACAGTGACAACTTCAGCGCTGATGTCGCCTCTCTGCAGCTCACCACTGTGTGAGTATTCCTTAGTTGTTTGTACCTCACTGTACTCATTTTCTTATAGAATTGAGTCAAGACCGTAATGGCCTATCTTTTAACGTTAGTGTCGGATATTTGTCATTAAAGGTGTGTGTGTGTGTGTGTGTGTGTGTGTGTGTGTGTGTGTTCCTACTACTGTTGATAGAGCGGATAGCAAATATATGCAGCCAGAAATCATCCCAAGAAAATGATCTCACCCCACCATAACTGTTCTTAATTATTTGTGGGAAATATAAACATATTTTTATTTTATTTATTGTTATTTTTTTTACTCGTGTTTATTTATTTATTTATTTATTTATTTTTTTTTTGTTGGGGGAGGATTGGTATAATATTTTTTCCTCCGTCGGTGTTGAGCAGTGAGGACACTGAATTCCTGGACACACTGCAGCAGAGGAACAGAAAGCTGAAGGATGAGGAGGCTGTCCTGAAGCAGGAATTGGAGTCTCTGCGACTAAAAAAGAAAGCTGGCTCTGGACAACACCACACTACACAACAATGAGTCTGCTGCCACTAACTCACCTCGCACACTTGCATTTCGCGACAATACATGAACAAGTGTCAGTTACAGTTCGAGGTGACCATATAACACAAATAGTATATAAATGTGAATCAAAGTCTTGGGATCACAATGTTTTCAGTTTTTGTTTGCTTATAGTTGTATCATGCATATGGTTACTGAAAAATATACCTAGCTGAGGACGCTAGTTTGGGTAGACATGCATTTTTGGACTGAGATATTACACAACTAGTATATAAATGTGAATCAAAGTCTTGGGATCACAAAGTTTTCAGTCTTTGCTTACTTATAGTTGTATCATGCATTTGGTTACTGAAATATATACCTGAGGATGCTAGTTTGGGTAGACATGCATTTTTGTGGTTAGATATCAACTTGCCACAAAGCACATACACTTGTTTGAGTATACTTTTTATGTATAGTAATATATTTTGTTTTTGGGGGATGCGGGTTTATATTCTGACTAACTATGACTGTTTTAACGGGGGTTTATTGGTTAACTGTTATTTTATGTGGATTTACCGATTAACTATGATTTCTTTGACTGAATGTAGAATTAGTTAATTAAATATGAGTACTTTTTGGTTGAATATGAAGCTATTTGACTGAATTTACACCTGTACGCAGATCTCAATGAGAAGAAATTCCATCTCTTATTTAAATACACACCCATCATAATCCACAGCCTTAAAATTGTCACTTCCTTATACAAATTAGTTTTTAACAATATGCTGCGAAGGTTCCTGGAGTTTTCGAGGGTGTTTTCATAAATTATAGTTACAATTTCACTCCTTGAGTACCGTGACGCGTTTCCATATTCATTCTGCTTATACTGTTTGGTGAGTTTATATAGCTTTAGAAACTTATATGGGGGATTGAAATAATGAAGACTGTGGCCATTTATTTTCTGAACTCCATAGACTCTTCCTAGTGTCAATAAAATGGTCTAATCGTACACAAATCTCAAGGTAAAAAAATATGTCTCAGATCTCGTAGCATCATTGAGAAAACACTTCAACCTTGAATCTTAATCATCGGTATAGAATCTGAAATGTAGTTGTGATCAATGAAAAGGTCAAGAACACAACCCCACCACTAACATCATAAGAAAATCATCAGTAAGAACTCCCTACCTTGATCCCCTAAACCCTTATCATCTTTGCAGAATCTGAAATGTGCGTTGTAATGAAAAGACAAATACATGAGGACTCAATACACGTCCATACCACACCACCACCACTACCAACAATATAAAAAGAAGGCTAATAAGAATCCTTCAGCATAATCATATCCGCAGAATCTGAAATATATTAAGTTGTAATGAAAAGCCAAATGCGTGAAGACTTTTTTATTAAGTTCATATACCTACTCCACCACCACTGCTAACATCAATAGGAAAAATAAAAAAGGACGTTGATAAGAACCTCTCCACCAGCTTAATGAATCCTGCAGAATCTGAAATATTCTAATGAAAAGCCAACTACGTGAAGACTATACTACATTCATATACCTACTCCACCTCCGCTGCTAACATCAATAAAAATAAATAAATAAAACGTTAATATGAACCTCCCCTTCCCCTCCCAGCCTTGTAATTTCTACAGAATCTGAAATATACTAAGTTATAATGAAAAGCCAACTACGTGACGACTTTATACTACACGTCCATGCCACACCATTACCATTGCTAGTATCAATAAAAATAAATAAATAAAACGTTAATATGAAGCTCCCATTCCCCCTCCCAGCCTTATAATTTCTGCAAAATCTGAAATATATTAAGTTGTGGTGAAAAGCCAACTACGTGAAGACTATACTACACGTCCATGTTACACCATTACCACTGCTAACATAAAAAAAAAAAAAAAAAAAATACGTTGATTTGAAGCCCACTCCCATCTCAGCTTTATAATTTCTGCAGAATGTGAAATATACTAAGTTGTGATGAAAAAACAACTACGTGAAGGCTTTATAGTTGACAGGAACACTAGTACTGGTGACATCAAGAATTTTTTTACACTAAATACTGAAAAAAGAATTGACAACACACGAAGCTTGGATACAGTTTGCCATTATTATTTTTTTTTTTCACCTTTTTTGTAGTACACGCGTTCATATCACTACTACTACTACTAACATCAATAGGAAAACCGTCTCCCTGAAATCACGTCGACAGAATCTGAAATGTAGACGTAGTTCTGATGGAAAGCCAAGGTGTTTTAGATCTTACACAAGCCCATATCACACCACCACCACCACCACCACCACCTCTACCACTACCACACAATAACAACTCTCGCCAACAAGCAAAAATCCGGTGGACACTTTTTTTTTAGACATCCGCATTGTTGGTATTCCAAATAGAAGTGAAGGATTGTAGCACCACTATCAGCAGAAGCAATGAAACAAGTAGTAGTAAGCTAGTGGTAGTAGTAGTAGTTGTAGTAGTAGTGGTGGTGGTGGTGGTGGTGGTGGTGGTGGTAGTAGTAGTAGTAGTAGTAGTAGTAGCTAAGTAGTAGTAGTAGTAGTAGTAGTAGTAGTAGTAGTAGTAGTAGTAGTATATAGTAGTAGTTAGTAACAAGTAGTAGTAGTAAAAGTAGTAATAGCAGGTAGTAGTAGTAGTAGTAGTAGTAGTAGTAGTAGTAGTTGTATAAGTCTGTTGGTGTAGACAAATATTCGAATATATGAGTTCGGATATAAAAAGTTTTGTGTGCAGGAGAGAGAGAGAGAGAGAGAGAGAGAGAGAGAGAGAGAGAGAGAGAGAGAGAGAGAGCATGGGTAGACTAAAGAAAGTGACATCTATGAATGAGAAGAGGAACCTGAGAAGCGTACACAGAGTGGAAGGGAACAGGGAACGAGCTGGTGGAGGAGGAGGAGGAGGATATGAAAGAGAAAGGGAAGACGAAAGAAGAGTCAAAGGAGAAAAGATATTGAATAGTATAACATGCAAAATTAAAATAGATATGTTTGCAATGACAGCACGAATTTACGAGAGAGAGAGAGAGAGAGAGAGAGAGAGAGAGAGAGAGAGAGAGAGAGAGAGAGAGAGAGAG